>NW_016997011.1:0-380 GCF_001483705.2 Eufriesea mexicana | reverse complement strand
AAAATAGTGCCGAAAGTGCGGGGGTGTGACAGGTCGTACTGCGCAATTAAATATTCTGCTTTAGCTCTCTTAGATTTCGAGCTTGGCCTAAAAAATTTTCATCTATCCTGTTAGAGTGGAATGATTTCTATACGGTGAACAAATTTTTTTTCAATTTCGTACATTCGTTTTCGAAAAATAGTGCCGAAAGTGCGGGCGTGTGACAGGTCGTCCGTCGGATTAGGATACTCTGGCTAATCCATCCTAAGTTTCGAGTGTCGCCTAAAAAATTTTCATCTATCCTGTTAGACTGGAGTGTTTTCTATACGGTGAATAATTTTTTTTTCAATTTCGTTCATTCGTTTTCGAAAAATAGTGCCGATAGTGCGGGTGTGTGACAG
>NW_016997010.1:0-580 GCF_001483705.2 Eufriesea mexicana | reverse complement strand
AATGCAATACAGTTATTTCACCACGATATTAGTCGAATAAGTCACTAAAAATGTTTTTTCCAGGAAGATTCTACAGCATTGCAATGGGTATAGCACGCCAGTAGTATATTTCATGATTATTTATGCAAGTGGGTTTGCTCACCACGATATTTATCGAAAACCACAATGAAATTGTAATTTCCAGCCTGATTCTATAGCACTGCAATAGCTACAGAACCCCAGAAGAATCTTTCCTCCTTATATACTCAACAAAGCTAGGACGCCACGATACGATATTAGTCGAAAATGTCAATAAAATTGAATTTTCCAGCCAGGCTCTATAGCATTGCAATGGCTTTAGCCTGCCAACAGAGTCTTTCCTAATTATTTATGCTTGAAAGTTAGCTCACCATGATATTAGTGGAAAATGTCAATAAAAATGTATTTTCCAGCCAGATTCTATAGCATTGCAATATCTACAGCACGCCAGTAGAATCTTTCCTCCTTACATATCAAAGAAAGCTAGGTCACCACGATATTAGTCGAAAACGTCAATAAAATTTAATTTTCCCGCCAGATTCTATGGCATTGCAATTGCTAT
>NW_016997009.1:1574-2345 GCF_001483705.2 Eufriesea mexicana | reverse complement strand
TGTATGTACGGATGTATGCATGGATGTATGTATGGATGTTTGTATGGATGTATGTATGTATGTATGAATGGATGTATGTATGGTTGAATGTATGGGTGTATGTATGGGCGCATGTATTGATGTATGTATGGTTGTATGGATGGATGGATGGATGAATGGCTTTGTGGATTGATGTACGGATGGATGCATGTATGGATGGGTGTACGTATGGAAGGATGGATGTGTGGATGGATGGATGTATGGATGGATGGCTGTATGGATGAATGGATGTATGGATGGATTGAGGTATGCTTGGGCGGATGTACGTATGTATGGATGTATGAATGTGTATATGTATGGATGTATGGATGGATGGATGTATCGATGGATGTAAGTACGAATGGATGGATTTATGGATATGTGGATGGTGGATGTATGGATTTATGTATCGATGTATGTATCGATGTATGCAGGAATGTATGTATGGATGTATGTATTAATGAATGTATGGGTGTATGTATGGGTCTGGGTATTGATGTGTGTATGAATGCATGGATGGATTTATGGATTGGTGGATGGAAGTATGGATGGAAGGTCGAATGTGTCGATGGATGTATGGAAGGTTGGATGTTTTGATGGATGGATGTATGGAAGTATGGATGTATGTATGGATGGATGGCTGTATGGATGGGCGGAAGTGTGGATGGATTGAGGTACAGATGGACGAATGTGCGGATGTATGGATGTATAGATTTATTTATGTATGGATGTATGGATGTATGGCTGTATCGA
>NW_016997009.1:0-610 GCF_001483705.2 Eufriesea mexicana | reverse complement strand
TGGATGGATGGCTGTATGGATGGGCGGAAGTGTGGATGGATTGAGGTACGGATGGACGAATGTACGGATGTATGGATGAATGTATTTATTTATGTATGGATGTATGGATGGATGTTTGTATCGAATGATGGAGGTACGAATGGACGGGTTTAGGAGTTTATGGACGTGTGGATATATGGATGTATACATGCATGGGTGTATGAATGGATTGATTTATGGATCGATGGATGTATGATTTGGAGGATGTATGGATGGGCGGATATACGGATGGATGGATGTATGGAGGAATGGAGGGATGGATGGATGCATGTGTGGATGGATGGCTGTGTGGGTGGTTGGATGTATGGATGGATTGTGGTATGGGTGGACGGTTGCACGGACGTGTGTAAGAATGTATGAATGAATGTAAGGGTGTATGTATGCATGTATGTATTTATGTATGTATGGGAGTATGTATGGATGTATGTATTGATGAATGTATGGATGTTTGTATGGATGTATGTTTGCATGTATGTATGGATGGGTGAGTGTATGGGTGAATGGTACTATGGATGTATGGGTGTGTGGATGTATGGATGTATGGATGGATGCATGTATGGGTGGGTGTTTG
>NW_016997008.1:285-1018 GCF_001483705.2 Eufriesea mexicana | reverse complement strand
GGAGCCATGAGATGCCAAAAATTATATTTTATATTTATATTTATTGAATTATATATTATATATCATAGCGAAAAAAATTGATGGAGCAATATAAATATGTTATAATATAAGTATTGTATTCTAGGTCAGTTAACGACATAATATACAAGATAGAAATCTTTGATGGTCAAATGAAGATTCAAAAAATGGAGATGGCTTAGGCAGACCAAAAGAAATGAAATTAATTTAGGTGATGTCCTCTTATAACAACTAAGTATAGAGAATACACTGAGATTGAGAGGTATGTTGTATTCCTGATCTAAATAAATATTAATATCTGTGGTCAAAGTCAATGATCATCGCTAATGTGTTATGTTTCAGAATTATGGAGTTAAGGTAGATAAAGGAAAGAGAGTGGTTGGAAAGAAAGCAGTGAGAAGGGGAACTGCTATTATGTCGAATCAAGAAACAGGAAAGGGGCAGCATATGTATCACAGAGAAGGATGTGTGACATGGACGTGCAAATATAAAGATCATTGAAGAAATAGAGAATGGACACTTGGTAATAGTTATAAAAGTTAAACATAAATTGAATATAGAGTGTAATTGTTGTATTAAGGCACAAATGTGTAGATACATCTATAGGAACTTGGAAACTATAAAAGCAGAAGAAATAATGGGGCTGTGGCACATGGAATTGATTGGGCCAATAAGGACAACGTTAAAAGGAGGTAAAAGGTACGTCTTTCCTGCT
>NW_016997008.1:0-270 GCF_001483705.2 Eufriesea mexicana | reverse complement strand
GAAAAGAACCATTTGGTTGACTGATTTATAAATGACTAAAGATTTAATATGAAATATTATTAATGAAGGATTTTTTTTATTATAGGAGACTTAACACATGAGTAATATTTACATGCAAGACCCAACCACTAAAGGTAAAGTAATAAGCATTAGTTAGTAATATTTCAATGGGTTGTATGTCTGTTTTTAAAAATTTAACCGATATATAGTATTTACTTTCTAAATTTCTATATTAATATATTAAATAATTTCTAATTTGTATTACAATAA
>NW_016997007.1:0-1185 GCF_001483705.2 Eufriesea mexicana | reverse complement strand
TAACCCACCGTAACATATCCAAACGTAACCTAACTCAAACTAACCTGCAGCGACCACTATTGCTGGCCTCCACGGGGTCAAGAAGAGTATAGTGGAGTTGAGCAGAGCGCAGAGATCCACCGAATATCAGTCTTTGCCAAGAAAGTTGATGCCATCGAAACATAAACTAACCGAACGTAACCTAACTCAACCTAACTTGCCGAAACCACTACTGCTGGCCTACTCAGGGGCATGCCGATCATACTAGAGCTCAGTAGATAGCAGAAATCCACCGAATAGCAGTGTATAGCACAAAAGTCGAATATATCGTAACCGAAACTAACCCAACCTAGCCTACCCAAACGTGACATAACTAAATCTATCGTGTCACAACCACTATTGCTGTGCTACTCATCGCCAAGCAGAGCATATTAGAGCACAGCAGAGCGCAGAAATCCACCGAAAAGCAGAGTATAGCACAAAGGTCAAAGCCATCCAAGCCTAACCTAACCGAGCATATCACAACCAACCGCAACAAAACCTAACCTATCATGCCTAGAGCGTTATTACTGACAACCACAGAGCCAACCAGGATACACTACAGCAGAGAATAGTGCGAGAATCCGCCGAATATCAGTGTATAACGCAAAAGTCATAGCGAGACGATCATAACCTAACCAATCGTAACGTAACCAAACGTAACGTAACCCAACCTATCGTGCCTAGACCACTATTGCTGGCCCCTACGTGGCGAAGCAGAACATAACGGAGAAGAACAGAGTGCAGAAGCCCACATAATGGCAGTATATAGCAGAGAAGTCGAAGCTATCATAACCTGACCGAAGCTAACCGATCCTATCCAACCGTAACCTAACCGAACCTAGCATGACGCGACAACCATTGCCGGCCTCCGCAGAGCCATAATAATAGAGGAGGGCAGATCGCAGAAATCCATGGAATAGCAGTGTATAGCAGAGGAGTTAAATCTATCCAAATCTAACCCAAACAAATGTAACCTAACCAAATGGAGCCTGACTCAACATAAAGAGCCGCGGCCAGTATTGCAGGCGCCCATGAGCCAAGCAGAGCATTATAAAGGTTAGTAGAGCGTAGTAGTCCATGGATTCGCAGTATATAGCGGGTTAGTCGAAGATATCCAATCCTAGCCCAAGCTAACACAACGTAACCGAACGTATTCTATCCCAA
>NW_016997006.1:0-535 GCF_001483705.2 Eufriesea mexicana | reverse complement strand
CCCCGGGGCCAAGCAGAACATACTAGAGCACAGCGGAGCGCAGAAATTTACCGAATAGCAGTTCATAGCGCAAAAATCAAAGCAATCCTGGCCTAACCTACCCGAACCTAACCTAAGCAAACGTAATATTACAAAGCATATCGTGCCACGACCACCGTTGCTGGCCACCCCAGAGTCCAGTGGGGTATATAGGGCAACGAAGAGCGCTGGATTCCACCGAACAGCAGTGTGTAGCACAGAAGTCTATGCTACCCCATCCTATCCAAGCGAAGCGTTACATAGGCGAACGCAACATGGCTCAGCCTAACGTGCCGGGAGCACTACTGCTGGCCTCCACATAGCCAAGCAGAATATACTACAGCACAGCGAAACGCAGAAATCCACCGAATAGCAGTGAACAGCATAAGAGTCATAGCTATCCCCGCCAAACATAACCAAACATAATAAAGCATATAGCAACCAAACTAATCCCAATGTGCTGCGAGCACAATTTGTGGCATTCGCAGAGCCCAGCAGAACATATTAGAGAACAGTA
>NW_016997005.1:0-2407 GCF_001483705.2 Eufriesea mexicana | reverse complement strand
AGGCTATGGGGAGGCTAGGAGCAGTGGTCGCGGGACGCTACGCTGAGTTATGTTACGTTCGGTTATGTTAGGTTGTGTCATGTTGCGCTAGGGTATCTACAGCTTTTATGCTTTTCGCTGCAATGCGGTGGATTTTTGCGCTCCTCCGTGCTCTAGTGCATTCTGCATGGCTCTGTGGATGCCAGCATTAGCGGTCTCGGCAAATTAGGTTGAGCTATGCCACGTTTGGTAATGCTACGTCTGGTGAGGTTAGGATAGGATAGTTTGGACATCTGTGCTATACACTGCTATACAGTGATATCTGCGCTCTACATTGCTCTACTATACTCCGGTCGACTCTGGGAAGACGAGCAATAGTGGCCGTGGCACTTTAGGCTGACGCATGATACAATTGCCTAGGACAGTTTGGGATATACTTTGTAAGGATATTTTAGACTTTCGTGCCATACACTGTTATTCGTTGGGCTCTTGTGATTTACTCTCATCTACTACAACCTGCAAGGCCCTACGGAGGCCAGGAGCAGTGGTCGCTGCACGTTATGTTGAGCTATGCCACGTTGTATTATGTTAGGTTGGGTCTGCTGATGTTACGCTATCTACGGCTTTTGTGCCCTTCATTGCAGTGCGGTGAATTTCTGCGCACTACTGTGCTCTAGTACATTCTGCTTGCACATGTGGGGGCCAGCAATACTGGTCTGGTCATGTTCGGTTCGTTTAGGTTACGTTTGTGTATGTTATGTTTGCTCGGTTATGAGAGGCTACTTTGGCTTCTGTGCTATTCACTGCTATTCGGAGGATTTCTGGGCTTTAATGTACTCTAATGTGTTATGCCTGGCTATGGGGACGCCACCAATATTGACCTCGACACATTATGCTGAGTTACTTTACGTTCGGATAGTTTAGGTAAGGTCACGTTATGTCTGGATATGTTTGACTTTTGTGCTACACACTACAATGCGGCGGATTTCTGCGATCTGCTTTCCTGTAGTATTTCCATCCTGGCTCTGGGGAGGCCAACAATAGTGGTACCGGCAAGTTAGTTTGAATATCTTTACGTTTCGTTCGGTTGGGATAGGAAAACTCGATTATTATTTCTTTGACTTTTGTGCTATAAACTTCTGTCCGGTGGATTTCTGCGCTCTACATTGGTCTACCATACTCTGCTCGACTCCGCGGAGTCAGGCAATAGCAGCCGTGGCACGTTAGCTTGAGTTATGTTATGATCGGTTATGCCAGTTTAAGGTATATTTGGTTAGGATAGCTTGGATTTTCGTGGTATACACTGTTATTCGGTGGACTTCTGCGGTTCACTGTGCTCTACTAAATTCCGTTTGGCTCTGGGGTGGCCAGCAGCAGTGGACGCTGCACGCTATGTTGAGCTATGCTTCGCCTTGTTAAGTTGGGTTAGGTCAAGTTAGGTTACGATATCTACGACATTTGTTCCAGTCACTGCCGTGCGGTGGTTGTCTGCATACAACTGTGCTCTAGTACATTCTGCTGGTACCTGTGTGGGCCAGCAGTAGCCTTCCGGTCATATTAGGTAAAGTTAGATGACGTTTGGGTATGCTGCGTTTGGCTAGGTTAGGGTAGTATACTTTGACTTTTGTGATATGCTACGCTATTCTGTGGATTTCTGCCCTCTAGTGTGCTCCAATACGCTCTGCTTGGCTCTTGGGGAGCCAGCAATAGTGGTTTCGGCACGGTAGGTTTAACTATGCTACGTTCGGTTATGTTACGTTTGGGACGGTAGGATAGGATATATCTGACTTGTGTGCTATACGCTCCTAGCCGCGGATTACTGGGCTCTACTGTGTTCCAATATCTTCTGCTTGCCGCTGGGGAGGCCAGCAATTGCGATCACCGAACGTTAGGTTGAGTTAGGTTACTCTTGGTTAGGTTGGGATAGGTCAGTTTAGGCTAGGACATCTTCGTTTTTTGTGCTATGCATCGCTATTCGGTGGTCTTCTGCGCGCACGTGTTCTATAATTTGGTCTGGTTTGCTCCGTAGTGGCCAGTAATTGCGGCCTCGGCACGGTAGGTTGAGAAAAGTTTCGTTTCGTTAGGTTAGGTTAGGATATGTTTGGTGAGTATGGCTTCGACATTCGTGCTATACACTGCTACTCGTTGGATTTCTGTTATCGAATATGCTCTACTACATTCTGGTTGGCGCTGGGGAGGCCAGGTGCTGTGGTCGCGGCACGTTGCGTTGAGATATGCTACGCATGCTCATGTTAGGTTAGGTCTCGTTGGAAAGATTATCTTCGACATTTGAGCTATTCGCTTCAATACGGCTGATTTCTGGGCACTACTAGGATTTAATACATTCCGCTTGTCTCTGTGGAGGCCAACAATGGTTGTCTCGTCATGTTACATTGAGCTAGACAGTGTATGGTTACGTCTCCTTTGG
>NW_016997004.1:0-600 GCF_001483705.2 Eufriesea mexicana | reverse complement strand
AGGCTACTTCGACTTCTGCGCTATACACGGCACTTCGGTGCATTTCTGCGCTCTACATTGCTCCACTATACTCAGGTCGTCTCTCTGGAGGCGAGCATTAGTGGTAGAGGCTCGTTAGTTTGAGATGGGTTGCGTTCGGTTTGGTTCGGGTAGGTTCGGTTTGACTAGGATTGCTTCGACTTTCGTGCTGTACAAAGTTATCACGTGGATTCCTGTGATCCACTGTGCTCTACTATGTTTTCCTTGGCTCTAGGGACGCCAGCAGCCGGGGTCGCTGCTCGTTACGTTGGGTTATGCTTCGTTTGGTTATGTTAGGTTAGGTCTGGATAGGTTAGAATATTATTGACTATCATGCTGTACACTGCATTGCGGTAAATTTCTGCGCTCTGCTGTGCTCTGGCATATTCTGCTTCGCTCTGGCGAGGCCAGTAATAGCGGTCTCGCCACGTTGGGTTGAGTAAGGCTACGCTTGCTTACGTAGCGATTGCTCAAGTTAGGATGGAATGAATTAGGCTTTTACGTCATACACTCTTATTTGGTGTACTTTTGTCCTCTACTCTGCTCTAATATGCCCTGCTTGGCTCTGCGGTGACCAGTATT
>NW_016997003.1:0-558 GCF_001483705.2 Eufriesea mexicana | reverse complement strand
GTTATGTTACGTTTGGCGAGGTTAGGACAGGATATCTTCGACTCTTGCGCCATAGACTGCTACACGATGGGATTCTGCGCTAACCATTGCTCTACTATAGTCTGCTCGTCCTTGGGGAGGCCAGCAATTGTGGCCGCGGCCCGTTTGGCTCTGTTAGGTTACGTTTTGCTAGGTTGGGTAAGGTTATGTTTGGTTTGGATGGCTATGACTTTTGTGTTATACACTGCTACTCGGAGCTTTTCAGCGCTCCGCTAGGCTCTAGTTTATTCTCCTTGGCCATGGGAAGGCCTGCAATTGTGGTATCGTCACGTAGGGTTAAGCTTTGTTGCGTTTGATTAAATTGCGCTTGGATAAGGTAGGAGAAGATAGCTTTGACTTTTGTGCAATACACTGCTATTCGTTGCGTGCCCATGCTCTGCGTTGCCCTACAATACTCTGCTCCACTCTGGGGAGGCCAGTAATTGTGGTCTCGGCCCGTCACATTGAGATAGGCACGTTTGGTTACGTTAGGTTAGATAGGGTTAGGTTTGCATAGATTTGACTTTCGCGGTATACACT
>NW_016997002.1:0-547 GCF_001483705.2 Eufriesea mexicana | reverse complement strand
TCTTGCATAATTAAGGAGGAAAGATTCCATTGGCGTGCTATAGGCATTGCAATGCTATAGAAATTGGGTGGAAAATCTAATTTTATTGACATTTTCGAAAAATATTGTGGTGCGCTACTTTTCTTGCATAAATAAGGAGGAGATATACTTTTGGCGGGATACAACCATTGCAATGATAGAGAATGTGCCTGGCAGATTCAATTTTATTTACATTTTTCATTTTCGACTAATATAGTGGTTAACTATCTTTCCTGCATAAATAAGGCCGAAAGATTCTATTGGCGTGCTATTCCCATCGCAATGCCAAAGAATCTGTTGGGAAAAGTCAATTTTATTGACATTTTCGACTAATACGGTGGTGAGCTAACTTTCTTCCATATATCAAGAGGAAAGATTCTATTGGCGTACTATAGGCATTGCAATGCTATAAGATGTGGCTGGAAAGTTCAATTTTATTGACATATTTTACTCATATCGTGGTGAGGTAACTTTCTTCCAAAAATAACAAGGAATGATGCAATTGGCGTGCTATAGCCATTTCAATGCT
>NW_016997001.1:0-839 GCF_001483705.2 Eufriesea mexicana | reverse complement strand
ATGGATGGATGGATGGATGTATGAATGGATGTATGGATGAATGGATGTATGGATGGATGGATGTATGGATGAATGGATGTATGGATGTACGGATGTACGGATGTATGGTTGTATGTATGGATGTGTGGATGGATAGATGTATGGAACGATGGATGTATGGATGGGTACGTGTATGGATGGAGGGACGTATGGTTCGATGGATGTATGGATGGTTGGATGTATGGATGGATGGATGTGTGGAAAGGTTGAACAATGGATTAACGGTTGTCTGGATGGATGGTTGTATGGATGGATTGAAGAAAGGATGGACGGATGGACGGATGTATGGATGTATGGATGTTTGGATGTATGGGTTTGTGTATGTACGAATATTTGGATGTACGGATGCATGGATGTATGGATGTGTGGGTGGATGAATGGATGGTAGGATGTACGGAAGAACGGATGTATGTATGTATGTTTGTACGGATGTATGTATGGACGTATGCATGGAAGTATGTACGGATGTTTGTATGGATGTGCGCATGGATGTATGTATGGATGTATGAATGGGTGGATGGAGCTGTGGATCCGTTGAAGTGTGGATGGATTGAGGTACGGATGCACGAATGTATGTATGGATTTATACATGTATGGATGTATGGATGGATGGATGGATGTATGAATGGATGTATGGATGAATGGATGTATGGATAGATGGATGTATGGATGAATGGATGTATGGGTGGATGGATGTATGGATGGATGGATTTGTGGATATATGGATGTATGGATGGATGGATGTATGGATGGATGGATTTATGGATATATGGATGTATGTATGTATGGATATATTGATG
>NW_016997000.1:297-580 GCF_001483705.2 Eufriesea mexicana | reverse complement strand
ACATTTTCGACTAATATTGAGGTCAGCAGTCTTATCTGCGTAAACAACGAGGTAAGGTTCTATTGTTTTGCTATAGCCACATCATTGCAATAGAATCTGACTGAAAAGACCTATTTTATTGACAATTTCGACTAATATCGTGGTTAGCAAGATATTCTACATAAATATGGAGGAAAGATCCTATCGGTTTGTTATAGCCATTGCATTGCAATAGGATCTGACTGAAAAGTCCAATTTTATTGACATTTTCGTCCAATATTGTGGTGGGCAAGCCTTTCTGCGT
>NW_016997000.1:0-209 GCF_001483705.2 Eufriesea mexicana | reverse complement strand
TGGTGCGCAAGCTTTTCGGCATAAATAAGAAGGAAGTATTCTATTGGCTTGCTATAGCCATAGCATTGCAATAGAGTCTGTCTTATAAGTTCAATTCTAATAACATCTTCGACTACTGCTGTGGTGAGCAAGCTTTTCTGCATAATTCCGGCGGAAAGATCCTATTGGTTTGCTATGGCTATACCATTGCAACAGAATCTGTCAGAAAA
>NW_016996999.1:0-437 GCF_001483705.2 Eufriesea mexicana | reverse complement strand
ACTTAAATTTAAGATTTTTCAAAAAGTGGAGTTAATCGATTTGTGCAGTGAACGACTCATATAATATTGTGCGGATGTTATTTTATTCCATCTATTAATTTATTAATTAACGAATATTATTTTATTTTAATTATGAAGTTTATAAATTTTATTGATTCTTTACTATGACATTGTTATCAGATTTTGGTTAATAGCTTTGAGGTATTATATGTAATATTATGTGTGTGTTAGTTTATCTAATTTATGAATTTATTAATCAACAAATTTTATTTTATTTTATTTATTTCTTGTTGCGACATTGTTATCAGATAAAATTAATTATTTACATCAGTTGTGGTTTTGTTTCATTTGTCAAAGAAATATGGCAATATTCGATGCAGTAGTAGTTGTTAGGAGTGTATAAAAATTACACCTATTTTCTTTTTGTTGTTTCGATA
>NW_016996998.1:0-663 GCF_001483705.2 Eufriesea mexicana | reverse complement strand
GGTCGTGGCACGATAGGTTTTGTTAGGTAACGCTTGGCTGGGTTAGGTTAGGTTTGGTTTTGTAAGGATATCTATAACTCTTTTGGTATACGCTGCAATTCTGTGCATAACTGCGCCCTACGGAGCTCTATTGTAATCTGCTTGGCTTCGCGTTCGCGATGGCCAGGCGTAGTGGTTTCGGCACATTAGGCTGAGTTACTTTGCGTATGGTTAAGTTACGTTTGGTTGTGATATGAGATGCCAGCTCTGACTCTTGTGCTATACACTTCAATTCGCTGGATTTATGCGCACTTCGTTGCTCTGCTATGCTCTACTCGACTTTGGCGATGCGTGCAATAGCGGTCGTGGCACGTAAGGTTGGGATACATTTCGTATGGGTAGGTTAGATTAGGTTAAGTTTGGTAAGGACGGCTCTGACTTTTGCGATTTGCACGTCTATTCGGTGGATTTCTGCGCTCCACATTTCTCTACTGTACTGTGCCCGACTCTGTGGAGGCAAGCAATAGTGGTTTTGGCACGTTATTATGTGATCGGTTATCTTTGGCTAGGTTAGGTTTGCCTAGGTTTGTTTTTAATGTAGATTCGACTTTCGCGCTATAAACTCTTATTCGGTGGATTTCCGTGATCTACTGTGCTCTACTACAATCTGCTCGGCTACTGTGG
>NW_016996997.1:0-663 GCF_001483705.2 Eufriesea mexicana | reverse complement strand
TCACCACGATATTAGTCGTAAATGCCAATAAAATTGGACTTTTCTGTCAGATTCTATGGCAATGGTTTGGCTATAGCAAACTAATAGGTTCTTTCCTCCTTGTTCACGCAGAAAAGCATGCCCACATCGATATTAGTCGAAAATGTCAATAAAATTATTTTTTTCAGTCAGATTCCATAGCAATGCATTGGATATGGCAAACCAATAGGATCTTTCCTCTGTATTCGCTCAGAAAAGCTTTCCAACCACGATATTAGCCGAAAATGTCAATAGAATTGAACTTTTCAGACAGATTCTACGGCAATGCATTCGCTATAGCAAACCAATAGGATCTTTCCTGTTTCTTCGCTCAGAAATGCTTTCTCGCCCCGATAATAGTCGAAAATTGCAATAAAATTGCATTTTTCGGCCAAATCCTAGTGCAATGCAATGGCTATTGCAAGCCAATAGTATCTGTCCTTCTTATTCACGCAGGGAAGTTTTCTCAACGCGATATTAGTCGAAAATGTCAATTGAATTGAACCTTTCGGTCAGTTTCTATTGTAATGCTATTTCAATTGCTAACCAATAGCATCCTTCCACCTTATTTACGCTGAAATACTTGCTCACCACGATATTGGTCGGAAATGTCAATAGAACTGATCTTTTCAGTCTGATTCTATC
>NW_016996996.1:0-601 GCF_001483705.2 Eufriesea mexicana | reverse complement strand
ACTATCAGTGAACAAAGTATCAAACATTTTCTTCATGACGGCTGTTCTCGGTAAGATGTCGACAATTGCTAATATCGCGAGGTATAATGGATCTGCCCTGTGTCATTCTAGAATTGTTATAGAATCCAAATCAAAATTGAACAGATTAATCCAATGGGTACAGTGCTCTGTTGGTAGATGTAGGATGCACTGAACTGAAAATTGAAAATGTCGCTGGCCATGATCATAGTATTCGTTGATTATTGTTGAATTGCTACAGAACTTACATTATCACTGAACAAATTAATCCAACGCCTGCGTTACTGCGACGATGAATGTAATCAGTACAGTGTTTCCAATCGTTTATATCTCGAATGTCAACGGATCTTCATTTTTCATTCTAGAATTGCTGCAGAACATGCATCATCAGTGGACAGATATATCCAGCTGCAACTATACTCTGTTGGTAGAGGTGCTACGTACCTTACTGTTTATTGTAAATGTCACAAGTCATAACCGTACTATACTTAAGTCTTTCTGGAATAACATTGGAATAAATATCATCAGTGAACAAAGTAGTCCGACAGATAGGTTACTGTGATAATGGCTGTACTCTGTACAG
>NW_016996995.1:0-491 GCF_001483705.2 Eufriesea mexicana | reverse complement strand
GACCGAGGCAATATGGTTTTGCCATCGGCACCACCGGAAGCCACGCAAGACCCTGATGCGCATAGGGAACGTCGTGTCCGAGGTATGGGACCGGAAGGAATATCACGGTCTCATCCTCGATAGCCACTAGAAGTTGGGAGAGCATCTCCTCGCGCTGCAACCACGCCTGGAATTACGCCTGGAAGGTACGACGGGGGCGCCGTTTCGCCAGCTGCCCATTCTGGGCGGGCCAGACGGGAGGGTCCGCCGCCTCTACACGGGAGTCGTTCGCTCGGTGGCACCTTACGGGTCTCCGATTTGGGCAAACGACCTGGCCACTAGTCCGCGCAGTCTGGCGAGTCGCCGGCGAGCCGCTCGCAGGATGACGATCAGAGTCGTGCGCGGTTACCGCACGATATCCCACGAGGCTGCGATGTTCCCGGCGGGTTTTCCTCCGTTCGGACTGAAAGCGGTGGCGGAGGCCAGTATCTACGGGCTCCTACACGCTGGCG
>NW_016996994.1:287-565 GCF_001483705.2 Eufriesea mexicana | reverse complement strand
CAGAATCTGGCTGGAAAATTTAATTTTATTGACATTTTTGGGTAATATCGCGGTGAGCTAACCACCTTGCATAAATAAGGAGGAAAGATGCTTTTCGCGTGCTATGGCCGCTGTAGCGCAATAGAATCTGGCTGGAAAGTCCAATTTTATTGACATTTTCGAATGATATCGTCGTGAGGTTACTTTCTTGCATATATAAGTAGGAAAGATCCTGTTGGCGTGCTATAGCCGTTGCAATGCTTTAGAATCTGTCTGGAAGATTCAATTTTATTGACATT
>NW_016996994.1:0-266 GCF_001483705.2 Eufriesea mexicana | reverse complement strand
GGTGAGCTAACCTCCTTGCATAAATAAGGAGGAAAGATGATTTTGGCGTGCTATGGCCATTGTAGCGCAATGGAATCTGGCTGGAAAATCCAATTTTATTGACATTTTCGAATGATATCGTGGTGTGCAAACTTTCTTGCACAAATAAGGGGGAAATATTCCGTTGGTGTGCTATAGCCGTTGCAGTGTTATAGTATCTGGCAGGTAAATATAATTATATAGACAGTTTCGACTAATATCGGCGTGAGCGAACTTTCTTGCATAAA
>NW_016996993.1:0-354 GCF_001483705.2 Eufriesea mexicana | reverse complement strand
AGCACGCCAATTGAATCCTTCCTCCTTATTTATAAAACAAAGGTAGTTCACCATTATATTAGTGGAAAATGTAAAGAAATTCGTATTTTCCAACCACATTCAGTATCAATGGAATGCCTATAGCACGCCAATAGAATCTTACCTCCTTATTTATGCAATAAAGTTAGCTCACCACGATATTAGACGAAAATGTCAATAAAATTGAATTTTCCACGAAGATTCTATAGCGTTGCAACGGTTATAGCACGCCAATAGAATCTGTCCTCCTTACTTACGCAAGGAAGTTTGCTCACCACGATATTAGTCGAAAATGTCAGTGAAATCGAATTTTCCAGGCATATTCTACAGCATTGC
>NW_016996992.1:0-445 GCF_001483705.2 Eufriesea mexicana | reverse complement strand
GCATAAAGGAGGAGGAAGGATTCTATTTGCGCGCCATAGCCATTGCAATGCTGTAGAATCAGGTTCGAAAATTCTACTTCATTGACATTTTCGACTAATATCGGGGTGTGCTAACTTTCTTGCACAAATAAGGAGGAAAGATACTATTGGCGTGCTATAGCCATTCCTATTCTATTGAATCTGCCCGCAAAATTCAATTTTATTAACATTTTCGACTAATACCGCTAATACCGTACTGAGCTAACTTTCTTGGATAAAGAAGGAGGAAAGATACTATTGGCGTGCTGTAGCCATTGCAATGCCGTAGAATCTTGCTTGAAAATTCATTTTTATTGATATTTTCGACTAATACCGTGCTGAGCTAACTTTCTTGCATAAATATGGAGGTAGGATACTATTGGCGTGCTATAGCCATTGCAATTATATAGAATCTGTGTGGATAATT
>NW_016996991.1:0-334 GCF_001483705.2 Eufriesea mexicana | reverse complement strand
CTACCACTGGCCACACTGAGTCAAGCAGAAAGCACTACAGCACGGCAGAGCGCTGAAATCCACCGCATTGTAGTGTATAGCTCTAAAGTGGAACACATCCTGACCTAGCATTGCCTAACCCAACATACCCAAACGAAGTGTAACCAAACATAACGTGACGAGACTAATATTGCTGGCCTCCCAGGGACAAGCAAAGCATATCGGAGCACATCAGTGCCCAAAAGTCAACCGAATAGCGGTGTACAGCACAAGATACGAAGTAGCCTATCCCAACCAAAGCAAACGTAACATAATCAAACATAGCTAGACAAAACCTACCTTGCCGAGACCACTA
>NW_016996990.1:0-533 GCF_001483705.2 Eufriesea mexicana | reverse complement strand
CGCACATCCGTACATGCATACATTCGTACATCAATGCATCCATACATCCATACATTCATACATACATACATCCATACATCCATGTATCCACACATCTGTACAACAATACACCCATCCTTCCATATATCATGCCATCCACACATACATCCTTCAATACATCCATCCTTCCATACGCTCATACATCCATACATACATACATCCATACATATATACATCCATACATCCACCTTGCGATACGTCCATCCATACATCCACCGAAACGTACGTCCATCCATCATTACAAGCACCCATCCATGCATCCATTGATCTATACATCTAACCATCCATACATCCATCGATCCAAGCATCCATACATCCACACATCCATAAGTCCATCCATCCATACATCCATAGAACCATACATATATCCATACATACATCCATACATACATCCATACATCCATCCATCAATACATCCATCCATTCATAAGCCATCCATCCATACAAACATACATCCATACATCCATACATCCATACATCCATGCATCCATACA
>NW_016996989.1:0-522 GCF_001483705.2 Eufriesea mexicana | reverse complement strand
TTCTATAGCATTGCGATGGCTATAGCACGACAATATAATCTTTCCTCCTTGTTTATGCAAGAATGGAAGCTCACTACGATATTAGTCGAAAATGTGAGTAAAATTGAATTTTCCTGCCAGAATCCAGAGCATGGCAATGGCAATAGCACTCCAAAAGTATCTATCCTCCTTACTTATGCAAGGAAGTCAGCTGATCACGATATTAGTCGAAAATGTCAATATCACTTTATTTTCCTGCCAGTTTCTGTAGTGTTGAAATGCCTATAGCACACCAACAGCATCATGCCTCCTTACTTATGTAAGAAAGTTAGCTCACCATGATTTTAGTCGAAAATGTCAATAAAATTGAACTTTCCATGCAGATTCTATAGCATTGCAATGACTATACAGCGTCAATTGTATCCTTCTTCCTTATTTATGCACGAAAGTTGTCTCACCATGATATTAGTCGAAAATGTTAATAAAACTGTATTTTCCATCAAGATTCTATAGCATTGCGATGGCTATAGCACGACAATATAA
>NW_016996988.1:0-525 GCF_001483705.2 Eufriesea mexicana | reverse complement strand
CATACGGAGTTCTTTATTCCCTCTTCATTTTCCTTTATATCTTTATCATCTTCAACATCGTCTGTTCTACAATTTTCTATTATCTTCCGTTTCTTCTTTGCATCCATCATTTTATTTTTTATCCTCTCCTTCATTGCTCTGAAAATATAAATATGACACAGTTAATAAAAAATTCAATTTTCTATAACATAGTTATAATGTGAACAATATACTAATTCTTTCTTTTTCTTTATAACTTCAAATTCTTCTTGACATTTTTATTTCGTCGTTACTTTCCCAATCCCTACTATGGTCCTCCTTCCTTTTTTTATTTGCAACTCCAAGCAATTCAACAGTTGGTTGTAAGCTTAATTTTGGATCAGTTAAATGATCACGAGCTGATTTACCCTTATCGCTAAACATTTTATTTAATATCACACATTTTTCTTCATCTTCCTCTGCTTCTTCACCAAATGATAAAAGATTGAAATCTCTGTAACAATATTTTTCATTACAAAGAACAATACTATCAGGGCTAAATTCTGC
>NW_016996987.1:0-287 GCF_001483705.2 Eufriesea mexicana | reverse complement strand
CCCTAGCAGCTGTATGTTATTCGCCACTAGGTCTACGCCGACTTCCGCGACCAGCGCGACCTCGTCCCAACTTGTCACGGCGGCGACACCAGCGTGTAGTCCGCGTAACACGTCAGGCCCAGGCCGCGGCATAGGGGAGTGCGCAATACGGCGTCGTACGCGTGGGCTCAGAGGAACGGCCCGAGCACCGATACCTGTGGAACCACGCAGTTGTTCGCCCGCACGATGGTCGAGTATCTTCCGGGACACTCGATCGAGCGCTCCGTCAAATGGCCGCCGATAATGGC
>NW_016996986.1:0-600 GCF_001483705.2 Eufriesea mexicana | reverse complement strand
TAGCACGCCAATAAAATCTTTCCTCCTTATTTATGCAAGAAAGCTAGCTCACCACTATATTAGGCGAAAATGTCTATAAAATTGAACTTCCCAGCCTGATTCTATAGCATTGCAATGGCTATATCACGCCAAGGGGATCTTTCCTGCTTACTAACGCAAGGAAGTTAGCTCACCATGATATTAGTCGAAAATGTCAAGAAAATTGTGTTTTCCTTCCAGATTCTACAGCATTGCGACACCTATAGCGCGCCAGCAGAATCTTTCCTCCTTATTTATGCAAGCAAGTTAATTCTCCACGATATTAGTCGAAAATATCAACAAAATTGAACTTTCCAACCACATTCTAAAGCATTGCAATGGCTACTGCTCGCCAAAAGAATCTTTCCTCCATATTTATACAATAAAGTTGGCTCCCCACGATATTAGTAGAAAATGACAATAAAATTGAATTTTCCAGCAGGATTCTATAGCTTTGCAATGCCTATAGCACGCTAATGGAACCTTTCCTCCTTATTTATGCAAGAAAGTTTGCTCACGGCGATGTTAGCCGAAAATGTCAATAAAATTGGATTTTCCAGCCAGATTCTACAGCATTGCAAT
>NW_016996985.1:6452-6770 GCF_001483705.2 Eufriesea mexicana | reverse complement strand
GACCTGACCAGGCCTGACCTGACATGACCTGATCTGGCCTGACCTGACCTGACATGACCTGATATAACTTGACCTGAGCTTGCCTGACCTGGCCTGACATGGACTGACCTGGACAGACATCATCTGACCTGGCCAGACCTGACACGACCTGGGCTGACCTGACCTGACCTGACCTGACCATCCCCGACCTTGCATGGCCTGACCTGGCCTGTTGTGACCTGACATGACATGATCTGCTCCGAAGTGAACTGACCAGAACTGACCTGACCTGACCAGACATGATCTGTCCTGGCGTGACCTTACCTGACCTGATCTGAC
>NW_016996985.1:0-211 GCF_001483705.2 Eufriesea mexicana | reverse complement strand
AACTGACAGCATCTGACCTGACCTGACTTGACCTGTCCTGACATAACCTGACCTGACCTGTCCTCACCTGACCGGACAGACCTGACCTGACCTGACCTGACCTCTCCTGACGTGACCTGACCAGACATGACCTGACATGGCCTGACCAGTACTGACCTAACCTGACCTGACCTGACATGATCATATATGATCTGGCCTGACCTGGCCTGAC
>NW_016996984.1:0-5597 GCF_001483705.2 Eufriesea mexicana | reverse complement strand
AGCCAAACGTATCCTGACTCATCCTAACGCGCCCATACCATTATTGCTGCTCTCCCCAGAGCCCAGCAGAACATGTTAGAGGAGCGTAGAGCCCAGAAATGCATAGAATCGTAGTGCATAGCACAATAAAGGATGCAACCCCATCCTAACATGACCACACGAATCTTCAACATAGGTAGCCTACCTCATACTATCGTGCGGAGACCAGTATTGAATGCCTCCACGGAGCCAAGATGAATATACGAGAGCACAGCAGAGCGCAGTAATACACCGCATTGCAGTGTATGACACAAAAGTGGAAGATATCCTAGCCTAACCTGTCCCTTACCTTCCCTAACCGAACGTAGCGTATATGAGCAAAAGTTGCCGAGACTACAATTGCTGGCCTCCCCAGACCCAAGCAGAACATAGTAGAACAATGTAGAGCGCAGGAATCCGCCGGATAGCGCTGTATAGCATAGAAACCGAAGCTACCCTACTCTAACCTAACCAAACGTAATCTAACTCAACATAACGTGCTGAGACAACTATTGCTGCCTTCCGCAGAGGCCAGAAGAACATACTTGAGCACACCAGAGCGCAGGAATCCACCGAATGGCGGTGCAAGGCTCAAAAGTAAAACCTACCCTAACCAAACTAAACCTAACATGACCTAACCGAACGTAACGTAACTCAATATAACCTTCCGAGGCCAATAGTACTGGGCTTTCAATTGCCAAGCTGATCACACTGGATGACTGTAGAGCGCTGAAATCCGAGGAACAGCAGTGTATAGCAAAAAGTCAAAGCAGTCACCTGCTAACCTAGCCGAACGAGATATAACCAAACGTAACCTAATACAATATAACGTACTGGGACGATGATTGGCGGCCTCCACAGTGCCAAGCAGTACATATATGTGGACAGTAGGGCTCAGAAGTCCATAGAACCGCAGTGTAATTCGGAAAAGTCTAAGATACCCAAACTTATTCCAAACAAACGGAACGTAACAAATCATAGCCTAACACAACGTAACGCGCTGCGACCCCTTCTGCTGGACACACCAGTGCAAAGCAGAACATATTAAAGCATTGTAGAGCGCAGCAGCACACCGAATAGCGGTGTACACCACAGACGTCAAAGATACCATATCCTGACCTAACCAAACGAAGCATATCCAGACGCACACTGACATAGCCTAGCGTGACGGGAACACGATTGCTGGCCTCCCAGGTGCCAAGCAGAATATACTGGGGCACAGTGGAGCGCACAAGTCCACCGAACAGCTGTGTGTAGCGTAAAAGTCACAGCTATCCTCTCCAAACCTAATCAATCGTAGCATTAACGAACGCAGCCTAGCAAAACCTATCGTGCCACGACCACAATTGTTGGCATCCCCAGAATCGAGCATAGTATAGTAGTGCACAGTGGAGCGCAGAAAGCCATCAAATAGCGATGTAAGGCTCAAAAGTCAAGCATATCCTAACCGATCCACACCTAAACTGTCTTAACCGAACGAAGCCTAACCCAACCTAACGTGCCGAAACCACTATGACAGTCCTCCCCAGAGTCGTGCAGAGTACAGTAGAGCTCTGCAGAACGTAGAAACCCACAGAAATGCAGTATACAGCGCAAAAGCCGAGGTTAACCTGTCCTAAACTAACCAAACGGAACGTCACAAAACGTAACGTAGCACAACCTGACGTGCATACGCCATTATTGCTGACCTCCCTAGAGCCAAGCAGAGTACACCAGAGCACAGTAGATCGCAGAAATTCATCGCATTATACTGCAAAGCAGTAAAGTATAAGACACCCTAACTTAATCTGTCCTAATCTGACCCAGCCAAACGCAACCAAGCACAACCTAACGTGCCAAGCCAACTAGTGCTGGACTCCACATCTCCAAGCAGGTCATATTAGGTTAGAGAAGTGAGTAAAACTCCATAGAATTTCAGTGCCTAGCACGAAAGTCAAAGATATCCTAACCTAACATCAGCAAACCCAACATGACCAAACATAACCTAACACAACCTAACGCGCCGCCGCCATTTTCTCTGGAATTTGCAGATAAAGGCAGGGAATATTGTGTCACAGTAGAGCGCAGATGTCCACCGGATAGCAGTGTATAGTACAAAAATAAAAGCTATCCTATCCTAACCTGACCAAACGTAACGTAACCAAACGTAGCCTATCTCAGCCTAATGTGGCGAGACGGCTGTTGTCGCCCTCCACAGAGGGAAGCATAACATATTACAGGAGTGTAGAGCGCAGAAATCCGTGCCGTAGCAGTGTACGACACATAAGTCAAGGCTACCCTATCCTTACCTGACCAAACGTTACGTAACCGAAAGAAGCCGAACTCAAACTAACGTGTCAAGGACACTACTTCTAGCCTCTCCAGAGCCAAGCAGGACATACTAGAGCACTGTTGAGCGCAGAAATCCGCCGAACAGCGGCGTATAGCACAAAAGTCAAAGCAAACCTATCCAAACCTATCCAACCGTGACATATACAAACGTAATCTATCTCAATCTAGCGCGACACGACCACTATTGCTGGTTACCCCAGGGCCGAGCAGATCATATTAGAGGAGACTTGTGCAGAGAAATCCATATAGCCGCATTGTGTAGCAGAGAAATCAAAGGGAACAGAGCATAACCCAAGCTAACATGACCTAACGGAAAGTAGCATATCTCAACAGGGCGTGCCGCGACCGCTATTGCTGGCCACCACAGAGCTAAGCAGAATTTAGTACAGCACATCAGAGTGCAGAATTCCACCAGTTAACAGGGTATCGCACGGTTGTCAAAAACATCCTTACCGCACATAACGTAACATAACTTAGCCAAACGCAACCGAAATAGACCTACCGTGCCGAGACCAATTTTGCTGGCCTGAGCAGAGACAAATAGAACATACTAGAGCAGAGCAGAACGTAAAAGTCCACCGTATAGAAGTGTGTCGCTCGACAGTCAAAGCCATCCTAACAGAAATTAGCGCAACCTAGGCTAACCAAACGTAACCTAACACAACCTAACTTGTCGAGACCACAATTGCTGCCCTCCGCATATCCAAGCAGTGCACGTTAGAGCACAGTAGAGCACAGAAGTCGGCAGTATGACAATGTATAGCGCAAAAGTCAAAGCTACCCTGCCCTAACAAAACGAAACGTAAAGTGACCAAACGTAACATAAATCAACCTAGAGTTCCGAGACCGCCGTTCCTTGTATCCCCAGAGCCAAGCAGAGTGTAATAGAGAAATGCAGAGCGCAGTAACCCGCCGAATAGCCGTATATAGCACAGAGGTCATAGCTATAATAGCCAAACCTAGCCAAACGTAACATAACGCAATCTAACAAGACGAGACCGCTAATACTGTCCTTCCCAGAACCAGGCAAAACACATTAGAGCACAGTAGAACGCATAAATCCGTCGAGTAGCAGTGAATAGAAGTCTTATCAGAGCAACACAAACCGAACCCATCCAAACCTCACCTAACCAAGCGTAGCATAGCTTACCATAACGTGCCGCGACCATTATATCTGGCCTCCACAGTGCTAGGCAGAATATAGTAGAGACCAGCAGAGCGCAGAAATACACCGAACAACAGTGTGTTGCAAGGAGGTCAAAGCAATCCTACAATACCATAACCAAGCGTAACGTGGCCAAACGTAACGTAACAAAAACATACGTCCCGATACCACTATTGATTTTATCCCCAGAGTAAAGCAGAGTATACTAGAGCAATGTAGAGTACAGGAATCCACCGTAGAGCGGTGTACAGCACAGAAGTCAAAGCAATCCTGTCCTAACCAAACCAAACGTAACCGATTTGAAGCCAACGTGCAGAGGACGCTTCTCCTGGCCTCCCCAGGGTCAAGCAGAACATACTAGAGCACAGAATAGCTCAGAAATGCCACGAAGAGCAGTGAACAGCGCAAGAGCCAATGATATCCAGTGCTTACATGAACCAACCTAAACTAACCAAACGTTGCCAAACACAACATTACGTGCCGAGACCACTATTTCTGACCCCACACAGGCAATCTTAACGTAATAGAGCACAGTAGTGCGCAGAAATCCGCGGAATAGCAGTGTATTGCACAAATGTCGAAGGTGTCCAATCCCAACAAAGCCAAACGTAACGTATCCGAACGTAACATAACGCAACCAAGAGTGGCGGTACGTCTGCTGCTGTCCTCCCCAGAGCCAAGCAGAACATATTAGAGGAGCGTAGGGCGCAGAAGTCCATAGCATAGCAATGTATAGCACAGAAGTCAAAGCTACCCTATCCTAACCTAACCAAGCGTAACCGATCGTAACCTAACTCAACGTAACACGCCGAGACCACTATTGCTGGCTTCCCCAGAGCCAAGCAAGACATAGTAGTGCTCAGTAGATGGCAGAAATTCACAGAATAGACGTGTGTGTCACAAAGATCATAGCTAATCGATTCTATTCTAACCAAACGTGACGAAGCCAAGCGTAACATATCCCAACGTAACACGCCGAGACCACTATTGCTGCCCCCCAGTGTCAAGCAGAAAATATGAGAGCACAGTAGAGCGCACAAGTCCACAGATTAGCAGTGTACAGTACAAAAACCAATCCTACCCCATCCCAACCTGACCACACGTAACATAACCAAATGTAACGTAACTCAATCTAACGTGCCGAGGTCACGATTGCTGGGCTCCTCATAACCAAGCAGAATATATTACAGCGCAGTAGAGGGCAGTATTACGCCGCATTGCAGTGTACAGCAGAAAGGTGGAAGATAATCCAACGCTACCTGACCAACTCTTACCCAATAAAACTTCACATAGCACAAGCTAACGTGCCAAAACCACCATTGCTGGCTTCGCGAGGGCCTAGCAGAATATAGAGGAGAGCCGGAATCCACCGAATAACTGTGTATAGCACGAAAGTCAATGCTATAGCTTCCCAACATAGCCCAACCTAGCATGGCCAAACATAACGTAACCAACCATTACGTGCCAAGGTCAATATTTCTGGCCTCCCCAGTGCCAAGCAGAATACACTAGGGCAGAGTAGAACGCAGAAATTCCCAGAATTGACGTGTATAACTCAAAAGTGAAAGATATCCCACCCTAACCTGTCATTGCCTAACCCAACCATACGTAGCCTAACTTAACATATCGTGCTGAGACAAATATTGCTGGAATCCAGAAAGCAGAGCAGAATGGCTTATAGCACAGTTGAATGCAGGAATCTACAGAATATCTGTGTTTGGCGTAAAAGACATGACTATCCATACCTAACCCAAGCTATTGTAACATTGCCAAACGTTGCATAACTAAGTATAACGTGCAGCATCTACTATTGCCTGCTTCCCAAGAGCCGGGCTGAACCTACTAGAGTATAGCAGAGCGAAAAATCCTTGGTATCGCAGTTTATAGCAGAAAAGCTAAAGGTATTCGAACTTAACCCAAACTAAGGTAACCTAGCCAAACGCAGCCCTACTCAAAAACAGATAGGGCGACCTCAGCTGCTGGCATCACCGGAGCCAAGCAGAAAATAGAGGACACAGTTGATCACCGTAATCCACAGGATAGCAGTGTATAGCCCGAAGGCGTAAGATATCCTATCCTAACA
>NW_016996983.1:0-593 GCF_001483705.2 Eufriesea mexicana | reverse complement strand
TAGGTTAGTATATCTTCGACTTTTGTGCTATACACTGCTATTCGGTGGATTCCTGATCTCTACATTGCTGTACTATACGCTGCTCTACCGTGGGAGAGCGTGCGATAGAGGCCGCGGCACGATAGGTTGACTTACGTTACGAACGATTTGGTTAGGTTAGGTCAGGTTTTGCTAGGATATCTCCGACTTTTGTGCTATTCTCTGCAATGCGGAGGTCTTCTGCCAACTACTGTACTCTAGTACACTCTCCTCACCCCTGTGGGGCTCAGCAATATCTGTCCCGTCATGTTAGGTTGAGGTAGGGTACGTTTGGATGTACTACGTTTCGCCAAGTTAGGATAGGCTACTTTGGCGTTTGTGCTTTACACGGGTTGTCCTCGGGCTACTGTGATCTACTGTGCTCTACTCCTTTCTGCTTGCCTCTGGGGAGGCCAGGAGCAGTGGTTGCGGCACATTAGGTTTAGATATTCTACGTTCGGTTTGGTTAGGTTATGTCAGGTTATGCTAGGATACCTTCGTCTTTCGCGCTTTTCACTACAATGCGGTGGATTTCTGCGCAACGCTGTGCTCTAGTATTTTCTGCTTGACGCTGG
>NW_016996982.1:0-437 GCF_001483705.2 Eufriesea mexicana | reverse complement strand
GATTTTCTATAGACCTATTCTCTGGCAAGTGGATGGCTGTACTTGCCATTGGTTGAAGACGTTGGGCGACCTATTCACCCACCTATAACGAATTATAGACTTTGAATACACGTATTCTCTTGCAAGTAGGTGGCTGTAATTGCCATTGGATTGAAGGCGTCAGGCCAACTATTCACCAAGCCGTAACAGATTATAAGTTTTGAATAGACTTATTCCCTGTCAAGAAGGTGGCTGTTCTTGCCATTAGATTGAAGGCGTTAGGCGACGTATTCACCAAGCTATAACAGATTATAGATCTTGAATATCCCTATTTTCTGGCAAGTAGATGGATGTACTTGCCATTGGATTGAAGGCGTTTGGCGATCTATTCACCAAGTTGTGACAGGTTACAGATTTTGAAAGGACCTATTGTCAGGCAAGTAGATGGCATTACTTGC
>NW_016996981.1:0-670 GCF_001483705.2 Eufriesea mexicana | reverse complement strand
GTTTCGGGTTGCTTTGATTTTTCTGATATACACTGCGGTACTATGGGTTTCTGCGTTCTACTCTCCACTAATGTGTTCTGCTTGGCTCTGGGGAGGCCAGCAACAGTGGTCGCGGCCCGTTGGCTTTAGTTAGGTTGCGTTCGATTATGATACGTTTGGTTGGGTGAGGAGATGATAGCGTCGACTTTAGAGCCATTGTCTGCTGTTTGGTGGATATTGACGCCCTGCAGTGCCCTAATGTCTTCAACTTGGTTCTGCGAAGGCTAGAAATTGTGGTCTCCGTACGTTATGTTGAAAAAGGTTACGTTCGGTGAAGTGGGGTTAAGCAAAGTTTGGTTACGAGAGTTTTAGCTTTTGTGCTATACGCTGATACTCGGTGGATTTCTGTGCTCTGCTGTGGTCTAGTATGTCCTCCTTGGCTCACGGGACGGCAGCAATAGCGGCCTCGGCAGGTTGGCTCGAGTTTGGCTTTGTTTGGTCATGTTCGGTTTGTTTATGTTTGGTTCGGGTAGCATTGACTTTTCTGACATATATTGTGATTCTATGGAATCCTACGCTCTACTCTCAACTAACGTGTTCTGCTTGGCACTGGGGATGTCAGGAATAGTGTTCGCGGCACGCTAGGTTGAATTAGGTTATTTTTGGTTTGGTTATTGTTGGATAGGTTAGG
>NW_016996980.1:0-436 GCF_001483705.2 Eufriesea mexicana | reverse complement strand
CTATCTTTCATGAGTAAATAAGGCGGAGGGATCCTATTGGCGTGCTATTGCCATTACAATGCCAAAGAATCTGGTTGTAAAAATCAATTTTATTGACATTTTCAGATAATATGGCGGTGAGCTAACTTTATTCCAAGTATGAGGAGGAAGGATTCTGTTGGCATACGATAGGCATTGCAATGCTATAGAATAGTGCTGGAAAATTCAATTTTATTGACATTTTCGACTAATTTTGTGGTGAGTTAGCTTTCTCGCATAAATATGGAGGACAGATCCTATTCTCGTGCTATAGGCTTTGCTATGCTGTAGAATCTGGCCGCAAAACACATTTTTATTGTCATTTTCGAATAATATCATGGTGAGCCAGATTCCATTGCATAAGTATGGAGGAAAGGTCCTTTTGGCGTGCTATAGGCATTGCAATGCTCTGGAATCT
>NW_016996979.1:0-857 GCF_001483705.2 Eufriesea mexicana | reverse complement strand
TATAGCCATTGCAATGATATAGAATGTGGCTGGAAAATACAATTTTGTTGAAATTTTCGACTAGTATCGTGGTGACCTAACTTCCTTGCGTAAGTAAGGTGGAAAGATGCTTTTTGAGTGCTATTGCCATTGCAATGAAATAGGTTGTGTCGGGAAAATACAATTCTGTTGACATTTTCGGCTAATATCACTGTGAGCTAACTTCCTTGCATAAGTAAGGGGGAAAGATATGAGGAAAGATTCAATTGGCGTGCTATAGCCGTCGCAATGTTATAGAATCTGGCTGGAGAGTCCAATTTTGTTGACATTTTCGACTAATATCGTGGTGAGCTAACTTCCTTGCGTAAGTAAGGAGCAAAAATTCTTTTTGAGTGCTATAGCCAATGCAATGATATTGAAATTGGCTGGAAAATATAATTTTGTAGACATTTTCGACTAATGCCATGGCGAATAACTTCCTTGCGTAAGTAAGGGGGAAAGATGCTTTTTGAGTGCTATAGTCATTGCAATGATATAGATTGAGTCTGGAAAATACAATTTTGTTGACATTTTCGAATAATATCGTGGTGAGCTAACTTTCTTGCATAAACAAGGAGAAAATATCCTATTGGCGTGCAGTGGCCACTGCAATGCCTTAGAATGTGGCTGAAAAACTCAATTTTATTGACATTTCCGGCTAACATCGCGGTGAGCTAACTTTCTTGCATAAATGAGGAAGTAATATTCATTTCACATGCTGTAGCCTTCGCAACGCTAAAGAAACTGCCTGGAAAGTTCAATTTTACCAACATTTGCGAATTATATTGTGGTGAGTTAGCTTGCTTGCATAAATAAGGAGGAAAGATTCTGTTGGCGTG
>NW_016996977.1:0-1402 GCF_001483705.2 Eufriesea mexicana | reverse complement strand
GACCGGGTAAGGTTAGTATGTCTTCGACCATTGTGTTATACACTGCTATTCTATGGATCTCTGCGATCTAATGTGCACTACTGCATTCTACTTGGCTTATGGGACGCCAGAAATTGTGGTTGCGGCACGTTGGGTTGAGTCATGTTACGCTTGGTCAGGTTAGGTTAGGTAATGCTTGGTTAGAAGAGCTTTTTACTTTTGTGCTGTATCGCTCTTCTTTCGATATATGCACTCTAGTGTGCTCTACTACATTCTGCTCGGCTCTGGGGTCGCCATTAGTTGTGGTCGCCGCACGTTATGTTGAGATATGTTACGTATGGTTAGGTCCAGTTTGGCTAGGTTAGGCTAGTACAGTCCTGACTCTTCTGCTATAAACATCTATTCTGTCGGCTTCTGCGCTCTAATGTGCTTCACACTACTATGCTTGGCCCTGTGGACTCCAGGAATAGTTGTCGCCGCAAGATAGGCTGTGTTATGTTGCATTCTTTTTGTTAAGGTTAGGTTAGGTTTGGTAAGGGTAGCTTCGACTTTTGCGCCTTACACCTTTATTCGGTTGATATCTGCGCTCTGCTGAGCTCAACTATATTCTGCTTGGTCCAGGGAAGTACACAAACAGAGGTCGCGGCACGAAATGTTGTTTTGGTTTCGTTTGGTTATGTTAGATAAGGATATTACACGCTTTTTTGCTCAACACTGCTATTCTGTGGATTCCTGCGCTCTACAGTGCGCTACAGTTCTCTGCTTGTCTCTGGGGATGCCAGCAATACTGGTCGCAGCATGTTAGGTTGAGTTACGTAACGTCTGTTGAGGTTTGGTTAGGTAATGTTCGGCTATAATAGCTTCGACTTTTCTGCTTTACACTGCTATTAGTTGGATATCTGCACTTTGCTGTGCTCAACTCTATTCTAATTGGCACTGTGGAGGCCAGAAATTGGGGTCCTGGCACGTCTGGATGAGTTGGGCTGCGTATGGTAGTTTCGGTTAGGTCAGGTTGGTTTAGCGTAGCTTGCAGTTTCGTGCTGTACACTGCCATTCGGTGGATTACTGCGCTCTATTGCGCTCTACTGTATCCTGATTGGCTCAGGGGACGCCAGGGATAGTGGTCGAAGGAAGTTAGTTTGTGTTATGTTACATCTGGTTAGGTTACGTTAGGTATGATTTGGTTAGGTTAGCTTCGACTTTTGCGCTGTACACTGCTATTCGTTGGATTTCTGCATTCTACATTGCTGTACTATTCTCTGCTTGACTCAGTGGAGCCCAGTAATTGCGTTCATGACGCGATAAGTTGAGATAGGTTACGTTTGGTTGGATTAAGGTGGGTTAGGTTAGGCCAGGGTAGCCTTGAATTTTCTGCTATACACAGCAATTCGGTGTATTTCTGCGCTCTTCTGTGCATAACTAT
>NW_016996976.1:0-1296 GCF_001483705.2 Eufriesea mexicana | reverse complement strand
TCCAATTCATTGTAAGTTAACTCTGAGATAACGTTTCTTTCGTGGATATCTTACGCCTATGTTGACGTATCACGTTACCGAACTTGGAGATACTAGTTTTGTGAGTGTCATAGAAGTGTGGGTATTACTAGCGAGAGTGTAGAAGAAACAAGTGGAATATCCCTCTTGCCCCTCAATCGAACGAGATGACTTCTTTTCGGCCACGCATAGTACGTACAGTCGCACGCTACCAGTCAACACTATACAAGGTTCTGTGGATAATTAGTCCCGTGGAGTAATTATCTGCTATAAAAGCAAGTCGGGCACAATTAACTCAGGATCGTGTGGCACCGTCCAATCATTGGAACACCGAGCCAAAGCCTGCCGAATCATTTGGTCCTTCAAGCCGGTCTACTGCACACGTTGGCCTTACAACCCAACACCCGTGCCCGCCATAACGATCCGAGTATAACATATTGGGTCCGCAACAATGTATCAGCGGAGAAAAATAAGAACTGTCTTTGTACGGCTTTCGAAGGTAATTATATATTATATATTGTTACCTTTTGGCGGGGTGAAAATGACCATTGTTCCTTGGTCAAGGTAGAAATGAGTAAGATGTTTTGAACTTTGACGTTGGCCTGCCTTTATCAGCTAAGTCCCTTCAGTGACTAAGAGTCAACGGACCTTTGGTCAACCGACGTAGATTTTTAAACTTCAATTCGTGATGGATATAATGACATGAAAGGGATTGATTGGTGATTTAATTAGAATTTAGAGATGTAATAATATTTCCGGATTTTAATACGTTCACCATTATGGAGGCTAATGGTGACCGTAACTGATTTTTATATTTGTGCCTTCCTGATTTAAAATGATCGACACACCGATGACAGACGATAATTAAATAAATAATGCGTAATATTCTTTGAGTGACCCGATAATGTAATTTAATTCATAATATCAGAATATTTATTCTAGAATAATATGGTTTATTATTGACACGAGTGAAAATATGTTATATATTAAAATATGTATTAAAATATGTTTAATAATGAAATGTTAACTGAGGTCTTTAAATATTTGCTATTTTTTTACAGCAAAGGTTTAGAAATTTTTAGCAATGAGTCTGTGTATTATAAGTAACAAAGGTATAATTTATATAATTATATAAAGTAAGTAACAAAGTAAATTTGATAGATGGATTTACTTTATATTATTATGTATCAAGAAATGTTAAAACAATTTATTACTAATTTGGTTTATTATTTTAATGGTAATAATAAATCCACAATAAAATAGGTTGTGTTGATCTAT
>NW_016996975.1:0-1135 GCF_001483705.2 Eufriesea mexicana | reverse complement strand
GATACTTTTGACGTGGTGTAGCCATTGAAGCGTATTAGAAACTGGCTTTAGAGTTCAATTTTACTGACATTTTCGTCTAATATCGCGGTGAGCAAGCTTTATCGCTTAAGCAAGGATGGAAGATTTTATTGGCGAGATATAGCCATGGCGAATCAATATAAACTGACAGGAACGTGCAAATTTATTGACATTTTCCACATATATCTT
This sequence comes from Eufriesea mexicana, assembly GCF_001483705.2. Taxonomy (NCBI): domain Eukaryota; kingdom Metazoa; phylum Arthropoda; class Insecta; order Hymenoptera; family Apidae; genus Eufriesea; species Eufriesea mexicana. The sequence goes on along the minus strand of NW_016996975.1, from coordinate 928 downwards.
GGTGAGCAAACATTCTCCCATAAATAAGGAGGAAAGATACTATTGGAGTGACATTGCCATTGCAATGCATAGAAACTGATTGGAGAGTTTAATTTTATTGACATTATCCACATATATCGTGGAGAGCATACCTTCTCGCATGAATAAGGAGGAATGATCCTATTGGCTTGCTATAGCCATTGCTATGCAATAGAGCCTAAATGCCAAGTTCAATTTTATTGATATTTTGGACTAATATCGTAGTGAACAAGCTTTCTCGCATAAATAAGCAGGGAACATACTATTTGCGTGCTATAACCGTTGCAATGCAAGAGAGACTGGCTGGATATACCAATTTTATTGACATTTTCGACTAATATCGTGGTGAACAAGCTGTCTCGCATGAATATGGAGGTTAGATCTTCATGGTGCGCTATAACCATTGCAATGCAATGGAACATCTCTCGAAAGTTCAATTTTATTGACATTTTCGGATAATATCGTCGGGAGCAAGCTTTCATGCTTAAATAAGGAGAAAACATTCTATTGGCGCGATATATCCCTTGCAATGCAATAGAAACTGACTGGAACCATCAATTTTATTAACATTTTCGACTAATACCGTAGTGAGCAAACTTCCTTGCATAAATAAGGAGAAAATGCTCTACTGGCGTGATGTAGCCATTGCAGTGCAACAGAATCTGCCTGCAAAGTTCAATTTCATTGACATTCTTGACTAATATCACGATGAGCAATCTTTTCGGGATAAATACGTAGGAAAGATACTTTTGTCGTGCTGTAGGCGTTGAAGTGTATCAGAAACTGGCTTTAAAGTACAATTTTATTGACATTTTCGTATAATATCGCCGTGAGCAAGCTTTATCGCATAAACAAGGATGAAAGATTCTATTGGCGAGATATAGCCATCGCAAAGCAATAAAAACTGACT
>NW_016996974.1:0-1608 GCF_001483705.2 Eufriesea mexicana | reverse complement strand
AGAGCATGACAGGATATCTTTGACTTTTGTGCTATACGCGGATATTCGGCAGATTTTTACGCTCTACGTTGCTCTACTCTACTCGACAATGGGGATGCCAGTAATTGTGGACTCGGCACGATAGATTGAGATGGGATACGATTGTTCTGATTGCGATAGCGCTGGTTAGGCTCGGATAGCTTCTACTTTTCCACTTTACACTGCGATTTCATAGATGCCTGCGTTCTACTCTCCTCTATTATGTTCTGCTTCGCTCTGTGGAGGCTAGGAATACTAGGCACGGCACGATAGGTTGAGTTACGTAACGATTTGTTCGGTTATGTTAGGTTAGGTTTGGTTATGATGGCTTCCCCTTTTGTGCTATACAATTCTGTCTGGTGGATTTCTGCGCGGTACAGTGATCTAATAATCTCTGCTTTTCTCTGGGGAGGCCAGAAATTGTGTCTGCCTCGCGTTAGGTTGTGTTATGCTTCGTTTGGTTAGGTTAGGTTTCTTTGGGTTAGGTTGGGAAATCTTTGACTTTTGGGCTATACAGTGCCACTCAATGGACTCCTGCGCTCTACTCTCCTCCAATATACCCTGTTTAGCAATGTGGAATAGAGCAATGGTGGTCTAGGCACGTTAGGTTGAGTTCGGTTGCGTTTGGTTATGTTACGTTTCCTAAGGTTTGTTAAGGATACCATTGACCCTTGTGCTATACACGGCGACTCGGTGGATTTCTGCCGTCTACAGTGATCTAGTATGCTCTGCCTGTCTCCGGGGAGGCCAGCAATGGTGGCCTCGGCACGTTAGGCTGAGTTAGACTACGTTTGGTTTGGTTACGTTAGGCCGGGTTAAGTTTGGACAGTTGCTTCTTTCGTGGTACACATTGCAATCACATGGATTCCTGCGCTCAGCTGCGCTATACTATTATCATCGCATCTCGGTGGTTGCCAGCAACGGCGGTCGTGGCGCGATATGATCGGTTAGGTAACTTTCGATTATGTTACGTTTGAACCGGTTAGGAAAAAATAGCATTGACTTTTGTGGTGTACACTGCCATCCGGCGTGTTTCTGCGCTCTCCATTTCTCTACTATACTCTGCTCGACTATGGGGTGGCCAGTAATAGTGGTCACGAAGCGCTAGGTTGTGTTAGGCAGCGTTTGCTTTGGCTATGTTAGCCTGGGTTAGGTTTGGATAACTTTGACATATGTCGTATACACTATTCTTCGGAGGATTTCTGCGCTTTGTTGTGCTCTTTTATATTCTGCTGGCTGTGGGGGGCCAGCTGTAGTGCTCTCGTCGCGTTAGCCTAAGTTACGTTGCGTTTGATTAGACAGCTTTGGATGTGTTAGGCGAGGATATCTGTGACTTTTGTGATATACACTGCTATGCGATGGACTTCTGCACTCTTTGTCGCGTTACTATACCATATTCGTCACTACGGATGCCAGCAATGGCGGTCGTGGGACGATAGGTAGATTTAGGTTGCGTTTGGTTTGGTTGCGTTTGGTCACGTTTGGTTAGGATGGCTTTGACTTTAATACTATGCTCTGCCGTTCGGTGAATTTCTGCGCTCTACCGTTCTCTAATATGTTCTGCTTGGCTCTGGGATGTCCAGAAGTAGT
>NW_016996973.1:0-397 GCF_001483705.2 Eufriesea mexicana | reverse complement strand
CAGCATACATATTGCAAGTGCATGTTGGAAAAACCAAAAAGGTAACAAAGAAATTAAATACTTCAGTTGTGGAAGATAAGGAGAAATATAAAAAAATATCTAGGATTATGAGGAAAAACTGAGGCTTAAGAAGTGTACTCTCCATATGGAACATATAAGAAGTCTAATCATTTGGAAAAAGACTGTTATTTTAAAAACATGAAGGAAAACAAAGGAGATCAAGAAGAAAAGAAGAAAGTGTGCTTCTTGACAGAGAGCAGTGGAACAAAACAATGGATTTTGGACTCAAGAACAACCAGCCATATGGTGAACAAGCTAGAGAATATTTCAAGGGATAGGAAGAAATAGGAATAAAAATTGAATCAGCGAAGAGAAACATTTTCATAGAAACTATAGC
>NW_016996972.1:0-539 GCF_001483705.2 Eufriesea mexicana | reverse complement strand
CTATAATTCGTTATAGCTTGGTGAATAGGTCGCCTTACGCCTTCAACCAACGGCAAGTACAACTATCTACTTGCCAGAGAATATGTCTATTCAAAATCTATAATCCGCTATAGATTGGAGAATAGATCGCATAACGCCTTCAATTCAATGGCAAGTGCAGGTATCTCCGTGCCAGAAAATAGGTCTATTCAAAATCTTTAACCTGTTATAGCTTGGTGAATAGATCGCCTAACGCCTTCAATCCAATGGCAAGTACATCCATCTACTTGCCAGATGTCTATTCGAAATCTATAACTTGTTATAGCTTGACGATTAGAACGCCTAACGTCATCAGTACCATGGCAAGTACAGTCATCTAATTGCCGGAGAATAGGTCTATTCAAAGTCTATAATCCGTTAGAGCTTGGTGAATAGGTCGCCTTACGCCATCAACCAGTGGCAAGTACAGGCCATCTACTTGCCAGAGAATAGGTCTTTTCAAAATCTAGAACCTGTTATAGCTTGGTGAATCGATCGTCTAACGCCATCAATCCAATGTC
>NW_016996971.1:0-475 GCF_001483705.2 Eufriesea mexicana | reverse complement strand
GTTATATAGCCATTGTAGTGCTATGGAATCTGGATGGAAAATTCAATATTATTGACGTTTTCGGCTAATATCGTGGTGGGATAATTTTCGTGCATAAATAAGGAGGAAAGATACTAGTGGCGTGCCGTAGCCATTGCAATGCTATACAATCTGGTTGGAAAATTCAATTTTACTGACGTTTTCGACTAATTTCGTGGTGACCTAACTTTGTTCAATAAATAAGGACGATAGATGCAATTGGCGTGATATAGCCCTTGAAATGCAATAGAAGCAAGCTGGAAAAATCAATATTATTGACGTTTTCGACTAATATCGTGTATAAATAGGTAGGAAAGGTACTAGTGACGCGCTATAGCCATTGCAATGACATAGAATCTGGCGGAAAACAATTTTTTATTGACATTTTCGGCTCATATCGTGGTGAAACAACTGTATTGCATAAATAAGGAGGAAGGATTCTATTGGCGTGCCATAG
>NW_016996970.1:659-918 GCF_001483705.2 Eufriesea mexicana | reverse complement strand
TTTATTGACATTTTCGACTTGTATCGTGGTGAGATAACTTTCATGCATAAATAAGGAGGAAAGTCTCTATTGGCGGACTATAGCCATAGCAATGCTATAGCGTCTAGCTGGAAAATACAATTTTATTCACAATTTCGACTAATATCCTAGTGACTTAGCTTTGTTGGGTATATAAAGAGGAAAGACTCTACTGGCGTGCTATAGCCATTGCAATGCTATAGAATCTGGCTAGAAAATTCAATTTTATTGACCTTTTCGA
>NW_016996970.1:0-611 GCF_001483705.2 Eufriesea mexicana | reverse complement strand
AGATTCTACTGGCGTGCTATATCCATTGTAATGCTATAGAATCTGTCTGGAAAATTGAATTTTGTTAACATTTTCGACCAATATCGTGGTGAGCAAACCCACTTGTGTAAAGAAGGAGGAATGATACTCTAATCATGCTGTAGCTATTGCAATTCTATATAATCTGCGTGCAAAATTCGATTTTATTGACATTTTCGACTAATATCGTGGTGAGCTAAATTTCTTGCATAAATAAGGATGAAATATCCTATGGACGTGCTATACTCATTGCGATGCTATAGAATCTGTCTGAAACATTCAATTTTATTGACGTTTTCGGCTAATATCTATATCGTGGTGAGATAACTTTCATGCATAAATAAGTAGGAAAGACTATATTGGCGGGCTGTAGCCGTTGCAATGCTATAGAGTCTGGCTGGAAAATTCAATTTTATTCACATTTTCGACTAATATCGTGGTGACCTAGCATGTTGGATATATAAGGCGGAAGGATTCTACTGGCGTGCTATAGCCACTGCAATGCTATGGAATCTGGCTGGAAAATTTATTCTTATTGACATTTTCGACTAATATCGTGGTGAGCAAACCCACTTGTGTAAATAAGGAGGAAA
>NW_016996969.1:0-635 GCF_001483705.2 Eufriesea mexicana | reverse complement strand
TGCAATGCCTACAGCACGCCAATAGAATCTTTCCTCCTTATTTATGCAAGAAAGATAACTCACGAAGATATTAGTCGTAAATGCCCATAAAATTGAATTTCCCAGCCAGATTCTACTGCATTGCTATGGCTATAGCACGCCAAACGCATCTTTCCCTCTTACGTATGCAAGGAAGTTTGCTCACATAGTTTGCTCACAACGATATTAGTCGAAAATGTCAATAAAATTGAATTTTCCTCCCAGATTCTACTGCATTGCAATGCCTATAGCCGCCAACAGAATCTTTCCTGCTTATTTATGCAAGCAAGTTAACTCACCACAATATTAGAAGAAAATGTCAATAAAATTGAACTTTCCAGCAAGATTCTGTAGCACAGCGACCGCTGTAGCACGTCAATTGAATGTTTCCTCCTTATATATGCAAGAAAGTGTGTTCAACACGATGTTATTCGAAAATGACAATAAATTTGAATTTTCCAAACACATTCTACATCATTGCAATGACTATAGCACGTCAATAGTTTTATTCCTGCTTATTTATGCAAGAAAGGTTGCCCACCACGATATTAGATGAAAATGTCAATAAAATTGAAATTTCCAGCCAGATTCTATAGCATTCCGACGGCTATAGCACG
>NW_016996968.1:344-704 GCF_001483705.2 Eufriesea mexicana | reverse complement strand
GTGAAATTTTATTTTGCAGGAGGATTCTATGGCATGCAATGCCTAAAGCACGCCAATAGAATCGTTCCTCCTCAGTTATGCAAGGAGGTTACCTCACCACGATATTTGTCGAAAATGTCAAGAAAATTGAACTTTCCAGGCAGGTACTACTGCATTGCAATGGCTATAGCACGCCAAGAGGATCTTTCCTGCTTACTTACGAAATGAAGTTAGCTCACCACGATATTAGACGAATATGTCAACAAAATTGTATTTTCCAGTCACATTCTGTACCATTGCAATGGCTATAGCACTCAAAAAGCATCTTTCCTCCTTACATACGCTAGGAAGTTAGCTCACCACGTTATTAGTCGAAAATTT
>NW_016996968.1:0-246 GCF_001483705.2 Eufriesea mexicana | reverse complement strand
CCACGATATCAGTCGAAAATGTCAACAAAATTGTATTTTCCAGTCACATTCTATACCATTGCAATGGCTATAGCACACAAAAAGCAACTTTCCTCCTTACTTACGTAAGGAAGTTAGCTCACCACGATATTAGTCGAAAATGTAAGCAAAATTGTGATTTCCAGCCACATTCTATATCATTGCAATGGCTATAGCACTCAAGAAGATCTTTCCTCTTTACCTATGCAAGGAAGTTAGCTCACAAAG
>NW_016996967.1:0-2305 GCF_001483705.2 Eufriesea mexicana | reverse complement strand
TTGGAAAATTCAATTTTATTGACATTTTCGGCTAATATCGTGGTGTGCTAACTTTCTCGCATAAATAAGTGGGAAAGATTCTATTGGCGTGCTATAGGCTTCGCAATGCAGTGGAATCGTCGTGGAAAATTCAATATTATTGACATTTTCGACTAATTTCGTGGTGAGATTACTTCCTTGCATAGGTCAGGAGAAAAGATCCATTCGGAGTGCTATAGCTATTGCAATGCTGCAGACTCTGTCTGGAAATTCAATTTTATTGACATTTCCGACTATTATCGTGGTGAGCTAACTTTCTTGCATAAACAAGGATGACAGTTTATATTGGCAAGCTATAGCCATTGCAATGATATAGAATGTGCTTGGCAGACTCAATCTTATTGACATTTTCGACTAATATCGAGATGAGCTAACTTTCTTGCATAAATAAGGAGGAGAGATTCTACTGGCGTGGTATAGACATTGCAATGCTATAGAATCTGGCAGGAAAATTCAATTTCATTGATATTTTCGAATAATATTGTGGCGCGCTGCCTTTCTTGCAGAAATAAGGAGGAAAGATACTTTTGCCGTTCTATAACCATTGCAATGATATAGAATGTGCTTGGCAGACTCAATCTTATTGACATTTTCGACTAATATCGAGATGAGCTAACTTTCTTGCATAAACAAGCATGACAGTTTATATTGGCAAGCTATAGCCATTGCAATGATATAGAATGTGCTTGGCAGACTCAATCTTATTGACATTTTCGACTAATATCGAGATGAGCTAACTTTCTTGCATAAACAAGCATGACAGTTTATATTGGCAAGCTATAGCCATTGCAATGATATAGAATGTGCTTGGCAGACTCAATCTTATTGACATTTTCGACTAATATCGAGATGAGCTAACTTTCTTGCATAAACAAGCATGACAGTTTATATTGGCAAGCTATAGCCATTGCAATGATATAGAATGTGCTTGGCAGACTCAATCTTATTGACATTTTCGACTAATATCGAGATGAGCTAACTTTCTTGCATAAACAAGCATGACAGTTTATATTGGCAAGCTATAGCCATTGCAATGATATAGAATGTGCTTGGCAGACTCAATCTTATTGACATTTTCGACTAATATCGAGATGAGCTAACTTTCTTGCATAAACAAGCATGACAGTTTATATTGGCAAGCTATAGCCATTGCAATGATATAGAATGTGCTTGGCAGACTCAATCTTATTGACATTTTCGACTAATATCGAGATGAGCTAACTTTCTTGCATAAACAAGCATGACAGTTTATATTGGCAAGCTATAGCCATTGCAATGATATAGAATGTGCTTGGCAGACTCAATCTTATTGACATTTTCGACTAATATCGAGATGAGCTAACTTTCTTGCATAAACAAGCATGACAGTTTATATTGGCAAGCTATAGCCATTGCAATGATATAGAATGTGCTTGGCAGACTCAATCTTATTGACATTTTCGACTAATATCGAGATGAGCTAACTTTCTTGCATAAACAAGCATGACAGTTTATATTGGCAAGCTATAGCCATTGCAATGATATAGAATGTGCTTGGCAGACTCAATCTTATTGACATTTTCGACTAATATCGAGATGAGCTAACTTTCTTGCATAAACAAGCATGACAGTTTATATTGGCAAGCTATAGCCATTGCAATGATATAGAAGGTGCCTGGAAGATTCAATTTTATTGACAGTTCCGACTAATATCGTGGTGAGCAAGCTTTCTCGCATAAATAAGGAGGAGAGATTCTACTGGCGTGGTATAGACATTGCAATGCTATAGAATCTGGCAGGAAAATTCAATTTCATTGATATTTTCGAATAATATTGTGGCGCGCTGCCTTTCTTGCAGAAATAAGGAGGAAAGATACTTTTGCCGTTCTATAACCATTGCAATGATATAGAAGGTGCCTGGAAGATTCAATTTTATTGACAGTTCCGACTAATATCGTGGTGAGCAAGCTTTCTCGCATAAATAAGGAGGAGAGATTCTACTGGCGTGGTATAGACATTGCAATGCTATAGAATCGTCCTGGAAAATTCAATTTTATTGTCATTTTCGACTAGTATCGTGGTGAGATAGCTTCCTTGCATAAGCAATGCGGAGAGATCCTTTTGGAGTACTATTGAGATTGCAATGTCGTAGAATCTGGCTGGAATATTCAATTTTATTGACATTTTTGACTCATATCGTGGAAAGCTATCTTTCTTGCATAAGCAAGGTGGAAAGAATCTATTGGCGTGCTATAGGCTTTGCAATGCTATAGAATCTTGCTGGAAA
>NW_016996966.1:344-635 GCF_001483705.2 Eufriesea mexicana | reverse complement strand
ACATACCTCCGTTCATCCATAACGCAAATACAGCCATACATACATACATCCATACATACAAACATCCATACATTAATACATCCAGCAATCCATACTTCCATCCATTCATACATCCATCCATCCACACATCCACACATCCATACGTCCTCAAATCCATCCATCCATGCACTCATCCATCCATACGGACATCCATACATACGTCCATACACACATCCATACATCCATGCATACACCCATACACTCATCCATACATGCATCCATAGATACATCCGTTAATGCATCCATACATAC
>NW_016996966.1:0-209 GCF_001483705.2 Eufriesea mexicana | reverse complement strand
ACATCCATCCACCCATACATCCATACATGCAGACAGCCATACATCCATACATTCGCACTTCCGTACATTCGTCCACCCATACCTTAATCCATCCATTTATCCATCAATCCAAACAACCACTCATTCATACATCCATCCATCCATAAATCCATCTTTCCATACTCCAATCCTTCAATGCATACACCCATCCATACATCCACCCATCCATA
>NW_016996965.1:0-1287 GCF_001483705.2 Eufriesea mexicana | reverse complement strand
TTTACGGCTCAGAGGAGAGAAGTTTGCTGAGCCTTCACCTTTCTATTTCTTCGATACCGTGACGGGTTTATGGGCCGAGAGAACGATGGCAGATGTGCGGTTTCAACGGCGTACCGGTGTCTTTCAAGCGGAAATTTCAAAGGAGATTCCGATTTTTCGCAAGGCGATTTTCCTTCGCTTTTTGGCAAAGATAGAGATGCGCCGCGGTTGTTTCGTTTGTGTTTCCTGAACGTTTTGAGTAGACTGCTTTGATGGAAGATGTTTAACTTTTGGAAAGAGAGCATTTTTCTTTGTTGGGGTTCTGGTAGAATTAAATAGTAAAGTAAACTCTACTGTGCGTGACTGAAAAGAAGTCGTCTGAGAAACTTGTAGGACGGAATCCTCATCAACCCAACCATTCTAACGTCATGGCAGAGGTATTATTCACCGAGTATACGTGCACTTACAATTAGCTATAGCTTAGATGTATGAACCATCGGTACATGAATATCGGTGCTACAACCAAGGAGGGGTTGATTCTAAATGAAAAAACAAATCGAAACTGAGGAATAAAATTTTTTCATTCCAAGCTTCGTTGTCGAGAAAATCGACTTTGAATATTTACCGAGCACGCGTGCACTTTGACTATGGCGGATGGACCATCAGCATTGCAGCGTTCTCCGTGAATATTCAAAGTCGATTTTCTTAACAACGAAGCTTCGTATGAAAAAGTTTTATTCTTTATTTTCGATCTGTTTTTTCATGTAGAATCACCCCCTCCTCGGTTGTACCACCGATACTGACGTATTGATGCTCTATCCATCTAAACGATAGTTAAGTCCACGTATACTCGGTGTAATTCGAAGTCAATTTTCTTGTCAACGAAGCTTCCAATCAAAAAATTTTATTCTTTATTTTAGATTCGTTTTTTTATCTAGAATCACTCCCTCCTCGGTTGCATCACCGATACTGACGTATTGATGATATATCCATTTAAATCGTAATTAAGCCCACGTGTACTCGGTGTAATTCGAAGTTAATTTTCTCGACAACGAAGCTTTAAATTAAAAAATTGTATTCTTTACTTTCGATTCGTTTTTTCGCGCAGAATCATCCCCATGCCAGTTATACTACCGTTACTGGGACACCCTGTATATATAGATTCTTCATACTGTCGTACACAATTTTTCTGGCTCCACTCAACCAAGGCGTTTTAAAATTTCGAAAATTCGTGAACCACCTCAGATTCCGTTCGATCTTCAAAATTAAATACACCCTTTAACAACCGAACTTATCTCTTTCACGCAC
>NW_016996964.1:1206-2120 GCF_001483705.2 Eufriesea mexicana | reverse complement strand
ATAACCAAACGTAACATAACTGAAGCTAAGGTGCCGAGACCACTATTGCTGGCGTCCACAGAGACAAGCGGAGCATACTATTGAAGAGCAGGGTGCAGAAATCCGTACAATCGCAGTGTTGTGTAGGAGAAAGTTCGGCGCTATCCAAACCTAGCCAGAGCTAACGAAACATAACCAAACGCAACCTATCTCAAACTAATGTGCCGAAACAATTATTGCTGACCTTCATAGAGCCGACTGCAATATACCAGAGCAAAGAGAAGCGCGCAAATGCACCGAAGAGCAGCGTATACCGAGAAAGTCAAAACTATGCGACCCTAACCCAAATTAACATAACCTACCCGACCATAGCCTAACTCAACCTAACGAACCGGGACCACGATTGCTGGCATCCTCAGAGACAGACAGAGCATACTGGAGCACAGTAGACCGCAAAAATCCACCGAATAGTAGCGTATAGCACAAAAGTCAAAGCTGTCATAACCAAACCTGCCTAGACCAACCTAACCAACCGTAATCTAGCTCACACTATCGTGAGGCGACCAGTATAGCTGGCATACGCAGAGGCAGGTAGAGCATATCAGAGGAGAGTAGAGCGCAGAAATCCATAGAATCGCAGTGTACAGCAGGAAAGGCGAAACAATTCGAACCCAAGAAAGGCTAACATAACATAGCCAAACGTATCCTGTCTCAAAGTAATGCGCCGATATCACTATTGCCGCCATTTCCGGAGATAAGCCGAACATATTAGAGCACGGTAGAATGCAGAAATACAACCGACGGCAATGTATGGCCTCCCTGGAGAAAAGCAGAATGTAATAGGGAACAACAGAGCGCAGGAACCCGCCGGATTGCAGTGTACAGCACAGAAGTCAAACGCACTCAATCAAAACCTGAACCAACCTAAACAAGCC
>NW_016996964.1:0-298 GCF_001483705.2 Eufriesea mexicana | reverse complement strand
TGGTGCAATATAGGGTGCAGCAATCCGCCGAATATCTGCGTATAGCACAAAAGGCAAAGCCATCAAATCCGGACCTAACCAAACGTAACATAACCAAACGTTAGCTAATTCATGCTAACTTGTCGAGAACACGGCTTCTGGCCTCCCCAGAGCCAAGCAGAATGCATTAGAGCACAGTAGAGCCCAGAAATCCACCGAGTAGCCGCGTATAGCACAAATTTCAAAGCTACCATACCGTAAGCTAGCCAATGGTCACGTAACCAAACGTTACATATCTGAAGCTAACGTGCCGAGACCA
>NW_016996963.1:0-455 GCF_001483705.2 Eufriesea mexicana | reverse complement strand
GGATGTATGGATGTATGCATGTATGGTTGTACGTATGTATGAATGTATGGATGTAAGAAGGTAAGGATTTGTGCATGTATGGATGTATGGATGTATGGACGTATGTACGTACGAATGTATGGATGTACGGATGAATGTATGTATGGATGGATGGATGGATGTATGGACGTATGGATTTATGGATTTGTGTATGTGTGGAAGCACGAATGTATGCATGTTCGAATGTATGGATGTACGGATGTATGGATGTGTGGATGTATATCTGTATGGATGTATGGATGGATGGCTGAATGAGAGGATGGGCGTATGGATGGATGGATGTATGGGTGCATGTATGGGAGTATGTATGGATGTATGTATGGTTGTATGGATGTATGGATGTATGGATGGCTGGACGTATGAGAGGATGGATATTTGGATGGATGTATGTATGGATGTTCGTATGGATGTATGTA
>NW_016996962.1:0-559 GCF_001483705.2 Eufriesea mexicana | reverse complement strand
AGACCTAGCATAGACAGACTCAACATAACATGCCGCGGTCAGTATTTCTGCCCCCGCCCCCCCGGAGAAAAGCAGGGCATATCAGAGCACCGTACAGAGGAAAAATGCACCGAAAAAGCAGTATGTAGCACGAAAGTCATAGATTACATCCTCCCCAAACTTAACCAAACGTAACACTAATAAGCGTATCATAAATATTTCTAAAGGGCCGCCGCCACTATTGCTGGCCTCCACAGACCCAGGCAGAAAATATTATATGATATTAGTGCACAGAAGTCCAAATAATAACCTGGTACAGTAGAAAAGTCAAAGACATCCAAACCTAACCCGAAACAATCTAACATTACATAACGTCGCAAAGCACAGCGACCACCTTTGCTGGCATCCACAGGGCCTAGCAGGCTAGAGTAGAGCACAGAAGTGGACAGGAATCCTCCCAATAACCGTGTATAGCGCTAAAGCCAAAGCTATCTGTACCAAACTTGTCCTAAATCAGCCTAACCAAACGTAACATCACACAACCTAACGTGCCACTACCACTATCTCTGGCCTCCCCAGA
>NW_016996961.1:0-629 GCF_001483705.2 Eufriesea mexicana | reverse complement strand
TCAACCTAACGTGCCGAGAACACCATTGCTTGTCTCCCCAGAGCCAAGCATAATATACAAGAGCACAGTATAGCGTAGATATACACAGAGTAGCAGTGCGTAGTATAAGAGTCAAAGCTATCCTAACCAAGATTAACTAAGCCTAACCTAACCTAAAGTAGCCTGACTCAAATACCACCATTTCGGGCCTCCCCAGACACTAGCAGATGCTAATACAGCGACGCTGAGCGCGTACATCGTCCGAACAGCAGTGTATAGCACAAAAGTCAAAGCCATACTGACCAAGCTTAGTCCAACCTACCCTAGCCAAATGTTACAAATCTCAATCAAACTTGTCTGTACCGCTATTGATGGCCTCCCCAGATTCAAGCAGATGCTAGTAGAGCTATGTAGCGCACAAGTATCGAACGAATAGCAGTGTATAGCACAAACGTCAAAGCTGCCCTACCCTAACCAAGCCAAACGCAACGTAACCAAGCGTAACCTATCCCAGAGTAACGTGCCGAGACCACTGTTGCTGGCTTCCCCAGAGACAAGTAGAATATGATAGATCACAGTAGAGCACTGAAGTCCACAGTATATCAGTGCTGAACACATATTTAGAAGCTACCCTAACATAAACCAACCAA
>NW_016996960.1:0-1160 GCF_001483705.2 Eufriesea mexicana | reverse complement strand
CGTTACGTTTGGCTAGGTTAGGTTTGTTTGGGTTAAGTTAGGATATTTTCGACTCCTCTCCTGCATGCTGCAGTGCGGTGTACTTCTGCGCTCTGTTTTGTTCTAGTATGTTCTGCTCAGCTCCGTGGAAGCCAGCAATTGTGGTTTCGGCACATTGCGATGAGTTAGCCTGCGTTTGGTCGGGTTATATTACTAGGGATAGCATTTTATAGCCTTGACTTTCGCGGCATACACTGCTATTCGTTGGATTTCTTCGCTCTACCGTTCTCCGGTATGTTCCGCTTGGCACTGAGCAGGCAAGCAATAGTGGTATGGGCTCGATAGGTCGGGTCACTTTGCGCTTGGATATGTTACGTTTGGCCAGGTTTGTGTAGGAAAACTTTGACATTTACGCTATACACTGCTATTCCGTGGATTTCTGCGCTTTATATTGCTCTACTATACTCTGTTCGACTCTAGGGAGACCAGGAATAGAGGTCTCCGCGCGTTAGGAAGGGTTACGCTACGTTTGGTTACGTTACGTTTGTACAGTTTAGGACAGGATAGCATTGACATTCGTGTTATACACTGCTATTCGGTGGATTTCTGGCTCTACTGTGCTCCGCTATAACCTGCTTGATTCTGTGGTTGCCAGCAGTATTGGTGTCGGCGCGTTAAACTGAAATACGCTGCATACGGCTATGTTACGGTCGGTTGGCTTAGGAGAGGACAGTATTGACTCTTTTTCTATAAACCGCCATTCGGTGGATCTGTGCGCTCCACTGTGCTCTAATATGCTCTGCTTGTCTCTGAGGAGGGCAGCTGTAGTGGTCTCGGCACGCTAGGATTTGTTATGCTACGCTTGGTGCGTTACGTTCGGCTATGTTTGGATAGGCAGGCCTTGACTGTTGTGCTGTACACAGCTTTTCGGAGGATTTCTACGCTCTACTTTGCTCTTGTATACTCTGCTTGGCTATGGGGATGCCAGTAGTTGCGGTCTCGGCACGTTATATTGAGCTATGCTACGTGTGGTTATGTTAAACTTGTTTGTCTTAGGTTTGGGTAGCATTGACTTTCGTGGTGTAAACTTTTGTTCGGTAAATTCCGGCGCCCTACTCTGCTCTAATATACACTGCTTAACTATGGATACGCAAGCAATGCACGTCTCGTCTCGTTAGGTA
>NW_016996959.1:0-280 GCF_001483705.2 Eufriesea mexicana | reverse complement strand
TGGATATAGGTATGGATGGACGGATGTATGAATGGATAGAGGTATGGATGGTCGGACGTTTGAATGAATGGATGTGCGTATGTATGTATGTTTGAGTGTATGGATGTATTTGAGATATGTATGTATGGATGTATGTATGGTTGGATGTAAGTATGTATGTATGGATGTATGTATGAATGAATGTATGGGAGTATGAATGGATCTGTGTATTAATATATGAATGAATGCATGGCGGGATGGATGGATTGGTGGATGGATGTATGGTTGTATGGATGTATGT
>NW_016996958.1:0-373 GCF_001483705.2 Eufriesea mexicana | reverse complement strand
GAGCCCTGAGGTCCATAGAATGGCAATGCATAGCAATAACAGTGTACAGCACAAAAGACATAGGTACCCTAGCCCAACATAACCAAACGTAACATAACCGAACGTAGGGTAACTCAACCTATCGTGCCGCGACCAATATAGCTGCCCTCCCCACGCCAACGCAGATCAAGCTAGTGTAGTGTAGAACACAGAAATCCACAGAATCGCAGTGTACATCAGTAAAGTCAAAGCTCTACCAAAACCTAACACTAACCAACACAACATAGCCAAACGTAGCTTACTCAGCCTACAGTGCCGAAGACGGTATTGCTGCCCCCCCCCTGCCAAGCAGGACGCACTAGAGCACAGTAGCGCGCAAAAGTCCGCCGAATCG
>NW_016996957.1:0-393 GCF_001483705.2 Eufriesea mexicana | reverse complement strand
AGACTCATCCGTTTCCTTAGTTGCTTAAGCAAGGCCTCACTCCCCGCGATACACCCCTTCTTCTCGCGCCGCTCTTCGATTAGCATACGTTTGTAGTTCCCAACTATCTGGACCGGTACGTCCTTAAGGTCCCACAGACATTTTCATTGGGTTAATAAGCATATACCCATTCCCATGCCGACCATCAACTAGTGCAATAATCATAGGCAGCACATGTTATCGTACTGGGAATCTTACACGCCTGTCGGATCGCGTCTGAACAATTCCTCGATCGAGCGTCAGTCTGTGGTTCGTCTCGTCCGATTGGTCGGTCGGTGTTTGTTTTTGCAACTGTTTTGGTTTTTCCCTCCCGAACAAGTACGCTGGCTTAATTAATAAATTTAATAATAAATT
>NW_016996956.1:0-565 GCF_001483705.2 Eufriesea mexicana | reverse complement strand
ATTGCAATGTATAGCGCAAGAGCCGCAAGTACCCTAACGAAACATGTCGAAGCCTAACATAACCAAACGTAACACTGCTCAATACAACATGCCGCGCCAACCGCTGCTGGCTTCGCAGAGCCAAGCAGAACGTAATGGAGCACAGTAGATTACAGAAATCCACCGAGAAATTAAGTAAAGCCTATCCTTTCGAAACTTAACCTATCCTAACCAAACCGAACGCAACCTAACACAACCTGACGTGCCACGACCACTGTTGCTCGCCCGCCAGAGTCGAGCAGGGTACAGTAGAGTAATGCAGTGCGCAGAAATTCACCGAATAGCAGTGTATAGCACAAACGCCAACGAAACACTTTCCGAAACATCCTAACTGAACCGAACGAAACGTAACATAACACAACCTAACTTGCCGAGACCACTATTACTGACCACCCCAGAGCAAAGCAAAGCTTACTAGAGCACATTATACAGCAGAAGTCCACCGAATAGCAGTGTACAGCACAAAATTCATGGTAGAATCTCTTGACATAGCTAAACGAAGCATATCCAAACGTAGCCTGGCTCA
>NW_016996955.1:6494-24930 GCF_001483705.2 Eufriesea mexicana | reverse complement strand
TTTGTATGGCTTAGGATAGAATAGCTTTGTCTTTTGTGCTGTACACTGCTATTCACGGGATTTTTGCGCTCTACATTGCTCTACTCTACTCTGCTCGACTCCCGGGATGCAAGCAGCAGTGGTCGCGGCACGTTAGGTTGTGTTACGTTACGCTTGGTTAGGATGGATTAGCTTATGTTTGCTTAGGGTAGCTTTGACTTTCGTGCTATACACAGACATTCGGTGGATCCCTGCCTTCCACTGTGCTCTGCCATAGTCTGATAGTCCCTGGGGAGGCCAGAAATAGTGGTCGCAGCTAATAACTATGAGCTTTTCTACGATAGGTTAGGTTATGATAGTTTGGGTTTGATCTGTTTATCCTCGATTTTCTGCTGTACACTACGAGAATATGGATTTCTGCGCCCTACACTCCTCTAATACGTTCTGCCTGGCTCTGGGGAGGACAGCAATAGTGTTGCCGGCACGTTAAGTTGAGCTTCGCTACGTTCGGTATCTTCACGAACGGTTGGGTTAGGAATGGGCACTTTCGTCCTTTGTGCTACATACTGCTTTTCCTTGAATTTATCCTCTCTACTATGCTCTAATACGCTCTCCTATACTCTGGGGTTGCAAGAAATAGTAGCCGCGGCATGTTAGGTTGAGGTAGGTTACGTTTGGTTAGTATTTGTTGGCATGGTTAAGGTTTGGATAGTTTTGATTTTTCTGCTACACACTGCAATTCTATGGACTTGCGGTCCCTACACTCCTCTAATATGTACCACCTGGCCCTGGGGAGGACAGCTATGATGTTTGCGGCACATTAGGGTGAGCTTGGCTACGTCTTGCTCTGTTAGGTTTTGCTGGGATAAGCTGGGGTAACCTTGACTTTTGTCTATGCACTGTTATTCTGTGTATTTCTGCGCGCTACTGTACTCTAGAATGTTCGGCTTATCTCTGGGGAGGCCAGCAACAATGTTCGTTGCACATTTGTTTTAGATAGGTTGCGTTTGGCTTGGCTTCGTTGAGATAGGCTTGGTTAGGGTAGGATTGACTTTTCCACTATACACTGCTATTAGGCCGATGTCTGCGCTTTGCATTGCTCTACTAGCCTCTGCTTGTATGTCGGGAGGCCAGTAATAGCGGTCATGGCACGTTTGATTGTGTTAGGTTACGTACGGTAATGTCAAGTTATTCTAAGTTTGGTACGAATGGCTTTGACTTGTGTGCCATACACTGCTATACGGCGGATTTAGGTGTTCCACTCTGCTCTAGTATTTTCTGCTTGGCTATGGGGATGCCAGCGGTATTGGTCTCGGCACGTTAGGCTGAGATATGCTGCGTTTTGTTATGCTTCGCCAGGTCCGAATACGATAGGACAGCTTAGACTTTTGAGCTGCACACTGCACTTCGGTGCGTTCATACGCTCTATATTGTGCTTCGACACTCTGCTCGGCTCTCGGGAGGCCAGCAATAGCGGTTTCGTCACGCTGGGTTTAGTTAGTTTACGCTTGGCATGGATATGTTAGGTTAGGCTTGGTCGGTGCAGCTATGACTACTGTGCCACACACGGCTAATCGGTAGATATCTGTGCTCTGCATTACTCTGTTAGCATATGCTCTTCTCTGGGGGAGCAGAACGTGCTGTCGTGGCACGATCGGTGGAGTCATGTTACGTATGGTTAGGTTAGGTTATGTTGAGTTCGGGCAGGATGCCTTTGACTTTCTGGTATGCACTGCTATTCGGTGAACTTCTGTGCTCAACTGCGCTCTATCATATTCTGCTTGTTTCTGGGACGCCAACGGAAGTGGTCGTGGCACCTGTGTTTGTGCTTTGTTACGCTCCGTTAGGTTAGGTTATATTCGGTTTGTCAGCGTACCTCTGACTTTTGCGCTATACAATGCTATGCGTTCGATTCCGATGCACTACTGTGCTTTAATGCCCTCTGCCTGACGCTGGAGAGACCAACAATAGTGGTCTCGGCACGTTAGGTTAAGTTATGTTACTTATGCCTATATTTCGACTGGATAAGTTACTATTGGGAAGATTTGACTTTTGTGCTATGCACTGCCATTCGGAAGATAATTACGATCTACATAGCTCTACTATACTCTGCTCGGCTTAGTGGAGGCAAGTAATGGTGGTCTCGGCACGGTATGTTGAGCAATGCTACGTTTGGTTAGACTATGTTTGTTTGGGTCAGATATGGTTAGCTATGTCTTTCGCGCTATACACTATTATTCCATAGAAATCATCCATATACTTTGATCTACTATGCTCTGGTCAAATCTTGGGTGGACAGCAATAGTGGTCGCGGCACAATAGGTTGAGGTAGGTTTGTTCGGTTTGGTTAAGTTAGGCTACGCTTGGTTAGAATGCCATTGACTTTCATGTTATACACTGCTATTCGGGGGATTTCTGCGTTCGACTTGATCTAATATTTTCTGCTTTACTCTGTGGCGGCCAGCAATAGAGGTATCGGCCCGTTAGGTTTAGATATTCTGCGTTCAATTGGGTTATGCTTTGTCAGGTTACGTTAGGATATCTTTGACTTTTTCCCAATACACTGCTATTTGGTTTCTTCCTGGGCTCTACTGTACACTAGTATATTCTGCTTGGCTCTGGGGAGGCCAGCAATAGTTGCCTCGGCACGTAAGCTTAAGTTAGGTTGCGTTTGGTTGTTTAACGAATGGAGAGGTTAGGAGAGGCTAGCTTGGACTTTTGTGCTATACAATGTTATTCGGTCGATTTCTACGCCCCACGTTGCCCTAAAGTACACTGCTCGACCCTGGGGAGCCCAGTAATAGCGTCCTCGTGCCGCTGTGTTGACTCAGGCTTCGTTTGGCTACGTTACACTTGCTTTGGTTAGGTTAGGATGGATACGACTTTTGCGGTACATACTGATATCCGGTGGATTTCACCGCTCTAGGGTGCTCTTGTATGTTCAGCTTAGCATATGGAAGGCCTGCAATAATGTCTTCGGTACGTTATGTTGAGGCAGGATACGTTCGGCTATGCTAGGTTAGGATACGTTTGGTTAGGATAGGTCCTACTCTTGTGCTATGCACAGCAATTTAGTAGATTTTTGCGCTCAACTATACTCTAGTATGCCACACTTGTTTCTGAGTAGAACAGCTGTTATGGTCTCCGCACTTTGGGTTGAGTTACATAACGTTTGGTTATGTTACGCTTGGTAGGATAGGATAGGGTAGCTTTGGCCCTCATGCCATACACAGCATTTTCGGAGGACTTCTGCGATCTACATTGCTCTACTCTACTCTACTCTGCTCGTCTATGGAGGGCCAGCAAAATTGGCCTCGTCATGTTAGGTTGAGTTAGGATACGCTTGGTCATGTTATGTTAGGTTAAGCCAGGTCAGGTTAACTTAGACTTTCGTGCTATACACAGCTATTCGGAGTATTGCTTCGCTGTACTATGCTCCACTATATTATGCTTAGCTATGTGAATGCCAACAATAACGGTCTCGGCACGTTGTGCTGATGCAGGTTACGTTTCGTTAGTTTAGGATGTGCAATGTTCGGTGTTGCTAGCTTCGACTTTCGTGTTATACACTGATGTTCGGTGGGTCTCTGCCCCCCAGTATGCCCTTGTACGCCCTGCTTGGCTCTGGCGTGGCCAGCGATTGTGGTCCCGGCACGATAGGTTGAGCTATGATACGTTTGGGTATCTCACGTTCGGTGAGGTCAGGATATGATAGTCCATTCTTCTGTGCTATGCACCGCTATCCGCGGATTTTTGTGATCTGCTGGGTTCTAATATTTTCTGCTTAGCTCTGGAGAGGCCAGCGATTGTGACTTCGGCACGTTTGGTTGTGTTAGATTAAATTTGGTAGGGTTAGGTTTGTTCAGGTTAGGTTTGGATATCATCGGCTTTTGCGGTATACACTGCTATCCGATGGATTTCGGTGCTCTGAGATGCTCTACTGTACTCTGCTCTACCGCAGTGAGGCGAGCAGTTGTGGCCGCGACACGCTAGGTTGAGTTATGTTACGATTGGTTAGTTTGAGTTAGGTTAACCTCGGTGAGGCTAACTTAGACTTTCGTGCCATGCACTGATGTTCGCTGTACTTCTGAGCCCGACTGCGCTCTACTACATTCCGCTAGGCCCTGGGGTGGCCAGTAATAGTGGCCGCGGCACGTTATGTTGTGGTATGCTACGTTTGTTTATGTCAAGAATGGGTAGGTTAGGAAAGTGTAGCTTTGACTTTAGTTTTATACGCAGCTATAAAGAGGACTTCTGCCCTCCAGTATGCTCTTGTACGTTCTGTCTAGCTCTGGGGTCGCCAGCAATTGTGGTCCCGGCAAGTGAGGCTGAGCAATGCTACGTTCGGTTTTGTCACGTTTGGTGAGGTTGGGACATGATAGTTCAGAGTTTAGTGCGATACAATGCTATCCGCAGATTTCTGCGCTCTGCAGTGATTTAGTACCCTCTACTCGGCTCTCGTGGGGCCAGCGATAGTGATGTCGGTGCGTTGGGTTAAGTTAGGTTACGTTTGGTACGATTAGGTTATGTCAGGTTTGGTTAGGGCATCTTCGACTATTGTTCTATTCTCTGCAATGCGGTGTGTTGCTGCGCACTACTTTGCTCTAGAGCATTCTGCTTGTCTTTGTGGAGGCCAGTAATGGTGGTCTCTTCATGTTAGGTTGGGTTAGGTTACGTTCGGTTGTGTCACGTTCGGCCAGGTTAGGGTAGACAGTTATGACTTTTGTGCTATACACCGCTATACGGTGTATTTCTGTGAACTACTGTGCTCCACTACATTCTGCTTGTCTCTGTGGAGGCCATCAGTAGTGGTCTCGCCAGGTGGGGTTGAGTTATGTAACGTTTGGGAATGTTACGGTTGACTAGGTTAGGACAGGCCACTTTGACTTTTGTGCTATTTACTGCTATTCGGTGGATTTCTGCGGTCTAATGTGCTCTAATATGCACTGCATGGTTCTGGAAGGCCTTGAATAATTGTCTCGTGACGTAAAGCGATGGTACACTACCTTAGCGTAGGTTAGGTTAGTTCAAGTTGGGTCAGGATATGACCGACTTTTCTGCTGCACGCCGCAATGCAGTGGATTTCTGCGCTCTGCTGTGCTCTAGTATATTCTGCTTGCCTCTGGGGAGGACAGCAATAGTGGTGTCGGCACGTTAGGTTTGTCTATGGCATGTTTGTTTGTGATACGTATGGTGAGGTTTGGATACGATAGTCTAGTCATCTGTGCTATAAACTACTACCTCCGGACTTCTGCGCTCTACGGCGTTCCATATATTCTGCTTGGCACTGTGTATGCCAGCAATAGTGGCCTCGGCGCGTTAGGTTTAGTTAGGCTACGTTTGCGTATGACAACATGGGTTATGTTAGGAGAGATTAGTTTAGATCATTGCGCCTTCCACAGCTATTCGATGGTTTTCTCAGCTCTACATTTCTCTACTATGCTCTGCACGACTCTCTGGAGGCGAGAAATATTGGTCCTGGCACGTTATTTTGGGTTAGGTTGTGTTTGGTTTGGTAACGTTTCGATAGGTTTGGTCACTGCAGCTACGAATTTCGTGTTGTACACTATTATTAGGTGGGTTTCCATGATCTACTGTGCTCTGCTATACCCTGCTTGGCCCTGGGGATGCCAGGAGCAGTGGTGGCAACACGTTATGTTCAGTTATGTCACCTTCGGTTAGGTTATGTTATGCCAGGTTGGGCTAGCAGATGTTCGACTTTGTAACATACCCCGCTGCTGGGTGTAATTCTGCGCTCTACGTTGCTCTACTCTACTCCGCTCGACTCTGAGGAGGCCAGCAATAGAGGTCATGGCACGTTAGTATGAGCTAGGCTATGCCTTGTTAGGAAAGGATATGTTATGTTTGTTAAGGATAGCCTCGACTTTCGTGCTATACACTGCTATTCAGTGCATTTCTGTGCTCTACTGTGCTCTACCATACTCTGCTTGACTATGGCGAGACCATGGGCCGTGGTCGCTGCAAGTTGTTATGAGATATGCTATGTTGGGTTAGGTAAGCCTAAGTCAGGTTATGCTGGGTTATGTACGGCTTTTGTGCTATTCACTGAAATGCGGTGGATTTCTGCGTTACACTGTGCTCTGCTAAATTCTGCTTGTCTCTGTGGAGGCCAGCGACAATGGTCCCAACGTGCTGGGTTAGGTTTTTCTCCGTTTCTGTGTGTTACGTTTGGCTAGGTTAGGACGTGCTACTTCGGCTTTTGTGCTGTAAACTGCTATTCGGTAAATTTTTGCGCTCTAACGTGCTCTAATACTCTCCACTTGGCTCTACGAAGGCCATCAATAGTGATCGCCGCACGTTATGTTGAGTTATGCCACGTTTGGTTTGGTTAGGTTATGCTAGGTTAGGTTAGGACATCCTCAACTTTTGGGCTGTACACTGCTATTCCGTGGATTTCTGCGCTCTACAATACTCTACTATACTCTGCTCGTCTCTGGGAAGCGAGCAGTTGCGGTCGTGGCACGTTAGGTTGTGTTGGGTCACTTTTGATTAAGTTAGGTTAGGCTATGCTTGGTCAGGAAGGCTTTGACTTTCGTGCTGTACACTGTTATTGTGTGGATTCCTGTGATCAACAATGCTCTACAACACCCTGCTAGGCTATGTGGAGGCCAGTATCAGTGGCCGCGGCACGTTATGCTGAGCGACGCTACGTTTGTCTTGGTTAGCTTAAGCTAGGTTACCTTCGACTTTTGTGCTATTCGTCAAATTGCGGTGGATTTCTGCGCACAACTGTTCCCTTGTACATTCGGCTTTTCGCTGTGAAGGCCAGCAATTGCGGTCCCGTCCAGTTAGGATAAGATATGATGCGTTTGGTAATGTCACGTTTGGCTACGTCAGAAAGGGCTACTTAGGCTTTCGTGCCTGACACTGCTTTTAGGCGGAATCCTGTGATCTACTGTGCTCTAGTACATTCTGCTTTGCTCCAGGGAGGCCAGCAGCAGTGGTCGCGGCACGCTATGTGCAGCTATGCTACGTTTGGTCAGGTTAGGTTAGGCCGGGTTAGTTCAGGATATCTACGTCCCTTGCACTATTCACACCAGTGCGATGGATTTCTGCGCTCTACTGTGCTCGAGTGCATTCTGCTTGTCTCTGTGGAGAGCTGCAATCGCGGTCTCTTCAAGTTAGGTTGAGTTAGGCTACGTTTGGGTGTGTTACGTTTGACTAGGTTGGAATAGACATCTTTGACCTTTGTGCTATACACTGCAATGCGTTGGATTTCTGCGCTCCATTATGCTCTAGCATGTTCGGCTTGGGTGTGGTGTGTCTAGAAATAGTGGCCGCGGCACGTTATGCTCTGTTTGGCTACGTTGGAATAGGATATGACAAGTCATGTTTGGTTAGGATAGCTTCGACTGTTGTGCTATACACCATTATTCGGCGAGCTCCTGTGATTTTATTGTGCACTACTGCATTCTGCCTGCCTCATGTGTCGCCAGCAATATTGGTCTCGTCACGTTATGTTTAGATACTCTACGTTTGCGTAGGTAAGGTATGGCCTGGTCACGTCGCGGTAAGTGTGAGCTTTGCGCTATACACTCCAATGCTTTGGACTTCTACGCCCTGCTGTGCTGTAGTATAATCTGCTTGGCTCTGGGGGGGGGGGGGGCAGCAATAGTGATCTCGGCGCGTGAGGTCGAGTAATGCCACGTTCGGTTATGTTAAGTTTGGTGAGGTTAGGACAGGGTAGCCTCGTCACTGTGCTATACACTGCTATCCAACCATTTCTACCCTCTTCTGGTTTCTAATGTTTTCTGCTTGGCTCTGGGGAGGCCAGCAATAGTGTTCTCGTCGCGTTAGGTTTACTTAGGCTGCGTTTGCATATTATAAGTCTCGTTGCGTTAGTTTGGAATAGCTTAGAATATTGTGCCATTCAAAGTTTTTCGGTGGATTTCTGCGCCCTGCACTTCTCCAGTATATTCTGCTTGTCTCTGGGGAGGCCAGGAATAGTGGTCTCGTCACGTTGTGTTTTATTAGGTTATGTTTGGTTATATAACGTTAGGATATGTAAGGATACGATAGCTTCTGCTTTTGTGCCATGTACTGCTATCCTGTGCATTTCTGCGATCTACTGTGCTCTAATATGTTCTGCTTGTCTCTCTGGAGGACAGCAATTGTAGTCTAGGCACGATAGGCTGAGTTAAACTGCGATACGTTACGTTACGCTTGGTATTGTTAGGATGGGAAAGCTTTGACCTTTGTGCTGTACACAGACTTTCTGTGGGTTTCGGCGGTCTACTGTGCTGCAGTATTTGCTGCTTGGCTCTGCGGAGGGCAGCAATTTTCTTCTCTGCACGATAGGTCTATTTATATTACGTTCAGTTAGGTTAGGGTAGGTATTATTCGGTCAGGGTAGCTTTGACTTTCGTGCTATACACTGCTCTTCAGGAGATTTCTGCGCTTTACTGTGCTCTACTACATTCTGCTCTGCCCTGTGGAGGCCAGCAATAGTGGTCGCGGCACGTTATGTTGAATTAAGCTAGGTTTGGTTAGGCAAAGCAAGTTTGTGTTAGGTTTGGGTAGCTTTGACTGTTCTGCTGTACGCTGCGATTATATGGTCTTCCGCGCTCGACTCACCTCTAAGATGTTCTGCTCGGCCATGGGGAGGGCAGCAATAGTGGTCGCGGCTCGTTAGGTTGAGTAAGGACCACTATGGACCACTGCCCTCTGCTATTCTCTAATATGCCCTGCTTGGCGATGGGGTATTCACCATTAGTTGGCTAGGCACTTCAGGTTGGGCTTGGTTACGTTTGCTAAGGTTAGGCTAGGCAGGTTATGTTAGGATATCTTCTACTCTTATGCTTTACACTTCAACGCGACGGATTTCTGCCCTCTACTGTGCTCTAATATATTCAGCTTGTCTCTGGGGTGGTCAGCAATTGTGGTGTAGGGACGTTAGTTTCAGTTAGGTAACGTTTGGTTAAGTTACGTTTGGCTATTTTCGGATAGGATTACTGGGACTTTTGCGGTATAAACGGATGTTCCGTGTATTTCTGCGCCCTCCATTTCTCAACTATACTCTGCTCGACTCCGGGGAGTCAAGCAATATTCTCCGCGGCTCGCTACATTGAGTTTGGATTCGTTTGCCTAGGTTAAATTGGTTTGGGATAGGCTTGGATGTCTTCGACTTTTCTGCCATGCACCGCGATTCTATGGACTTGTGCGCTCTACTCCACTCTAATATGTTCTGTTTGGCTCCGAGGAGAGCAGCAATAGAGGCCTCGGCAAGTTAGGAAAGCTTAGGGTATGTTCGGATACGATAGGACAGGATAGCTTCGATTTTTGTGCTGCACACTGCTATACGGTGGATTTCTACGCTGTACTGCACTCTAATATGGTCTGCTTGGCTCTGGAGAGTACAGAAATAGTGGTCTCGGCACGCTAGGTAGAGTCATGTTACGCTTCGCTTGGCTAAATTAGGATAGGTGTGGTTGGGACTGCTTTGGCTTTTGTGCCACACACAGCTGTTCAGTCGATATCTGTGCACTGCATTGCTATAGAAGCATCTGCTTGGCACTGGGGAGGACAGCAATAGCCGTCGTCGCACGTTTGGTTGTGTTAGGTTGCTTCTCGTTAGGTAAATTTCGGATAAGTTTGTCTGGGACGAACTTGACTTTTGTGCTATACACTGCTGTTCAGCCGATACCTACGCTCGGCGTTGCTCCGCTAGAATCCGCTTGTCTTTGGGGAGGCCAGCAGCAGTGGTCGCGCCACGTTAGGTCGCGTTATTTTACGTTCGGTAATGTTACGATTGGTTATGTTAGGAGACGATAGCTTTGACTTGTGTGCTGTACACTGCTATTAGGTGGACGTATGAGCTCTACTGCGCTCTAGTATATTCTGCTTGGCTCTGGGGAGACCAGCAACAGTGGTCGCGTCACGTCAGGTTGTGTTATGTTGTGTTTGGTTAGGTTAGGAGATGATAGCTTTGACTTTAGTGCTATAGTCTGCTATTAAGTGGATTTCTGCGCCATAGAGTGCTCTTATATTTCCGGTGTGGCTCCGAGATGAACGGGAATAGTGGCCTCAGCACGTGATGTTGAGTCCGGTTACGTCCCATTACGTAGGGTTAGGCTAAGTTTGGTTAGGATAACTTTAACGTCTTGACTGTACGTTGCCGTTCGGTCGATTTCGGCCCCCTACAGTTTTTGTTATGTTTCGTTATGTTCGGTTATGTTACGATTGGTTAGGTTAGGAGTGGGTAGCTTCGACTTTTTCGCTATATTCTGCTATCAGCTAGGTTTCTGCGACCTACAGTGCCTTAACATTTCCAGCTTGGTTCTGGGACGGTCAGCAATCGTGGTCTATGCACGATACGTTGAGTCACGTTACGCTCGGTTAGGTTGGGATAGGCTAAGTTTGGCTACGGTTGCTTCAACTTTTCTGGCGTGCAATGCAATTCGATTGCCTCCTGCGTTCTACTGCGGTCTAGTATGTCCTGCTAGGTTCTCGCGTTGGCAGCAATAGCGGTCACGGCAGGTTATGGTGGGTGAGGTTACGTTTGAGCAGCCTGGGTCAGGCTAATTGTAGAAAGGATATCTTTAGCCTTTGAGCAGCACACTGCTACTCGGTAGACTTCTGCGATATACTGTGCTCTAGTATGCTCTGCTTGGCTCTGGGGAGAGCAGCAATTTCGGTCTCGGCACGTTAATTTGTGTTACGTCATGTTTGCTTATGTTCCGTTGGTCTGGGATAAGTCTGTGTAGCACTGACTTATCTGATGTACACAGCGAATCTATGGTTTTCTGCGTTCTCCACTCCACTATTGTGCTCTGCTTGACTCTGGGGATGCCAGCAATTTTTCTCTCGGCTCGCTGGATCAGTTATGCTACGTTTGTTTCCGTTAAGTTTGGTCATGTTTGGACAGGGTAGCTTTGACGGTTCCGCTATACACAGCGTTTACATAGATTTCTCCGCCGAACTCTCCTCCACTATGCCACGCTTGGCTCTGTGGAGGCCAGCAATGCTGAATTAGATTACGTTTGGTTGTGTTAGGTTACCTTGGGTTATGTTAGGATGGCTTCTACTTATGTTCTCAGCACTGCTATTCCATGGAGATCTGGGACCTACTTTGCTCTGCCATATTCAGCTTGTCTCTGGGGTGACTGCTATAGTTGTCGGGGCACGTTAGGTTTTGTTGTTCTACGCCTGGCTTGGTTAGGTTAGGCTACGTTTCGTCGGAATATTTTCGACTTTTGTGCTGTACACGGGTATTCGGTGGGTTTCCACGCTCTACATTGCTCAACCCTGCTCTGCTCGACTCTGGGGTGGCCAGTAAATGTCGCCCCGCCATGTTAGCTTGGGATATGCTACGTTTGGTTAGGTTATGTTTGTTTGTGTTAGGTTTGGGTAACTTCAACTTTCGCGGTATGCACTGCTATTCGGAGGAATTCTTCGCCGTACTTAGCTCTACCGCAGTCTGCTACACCCTGGGGAGTCCAGCAAAGGTAGTCGCGTCTCGTTATTTTGAGTTAATCTCCGTTTGGTTAGGTTACATTTGTTTGTGTTAGGTTTCGGTAGCTTTGGCGTTACACCTATACAGTGCGATTCAGTGGATTTCTGCGCTCTACATTGCTCTACTATACTCTGCTCGACTCTGTGGTGGACAGCAGTAGTGGTCTCTCCACGTTAGGTTGTGTCAGGCTACGTCAGCTTGTGTTACGTTTGATTAGGGAGGAGAAGACGGGCTTGACTTTCGAGCTACACAAGGCTGTTCGGTGAATTTCTGCGCTCTACTGTGCACAATCATGCTCTGCCTGGATATGGGGAGGACAGCGATTTTGTTCTCGACACGTTTGGTAGAGGTATGCTACATCCTTTATCTTACATTTGATCAGGGTAGGACAGGATTGCTTAGACTTTTCCGCTCTACACTGCAATTCTATGGATTTCTGCGTCCTACTCTCATCTAATATGCTATTTGGAGGGCAGTAATACTGGTCTCGGCACGTTAGGTATACTTAAATTACGTTAGATCTGGTTAGGCTCGTTTCGGTTAGGTCAGGATATCTCTGACTCTTGCGTTCATCACAGCTATCCCATGGACTTCTTTGCTACACTGTGCTCTATGATACTCTACTCGACTCTGGAGTGGCCAGTAAAAATGGTCTCGGCACGTTAGGTTGGTATACGTTACGTTCGGTTATGTTACTCATGGTTAGGTTAGGAAAGGGTAGATCTGTCTTCTGTGCCATACACTGCTGTTCCGTGGATTTCTTCGCTCTACTGTCCTCTAATATGTTCTGCTTGGCTCTAGTGAGGCCAGCAAATGTGGTTAAGGAGCGTTAGGGCGGGTAATGTTAGGTTAGGTTACGTAACTTTGGATAGGTTATGATAGGATAGCTTGGACTTTTGGGCTACACGCTGCCATTGTGTGGATTTCTGCGCTCTACTGTTCCCTAATATTTTCTGCTTCGCTCCGTGGAGGCCAGCAATAGTGGTCTCCACGCGTTTGGTAGAGGTAGGTTACGTTTGGTTTGGTTAGTTCAGGCTAATGTCTGTAAGTACAGCTTTGACTTTCGCGCTACACATTGTTATTCGCTGGATACCTGAGCTCTACTGTGCTGTACAATTTTCTGCTTGGACCTGGTGTGGCCAACGACAGTGGTACCTGCATGTTGAGGTGAGATACGTTTCGTTTGGGTATGTGACGATTGGTCATGTTATGATGGGAAAGCTTTGACTTTTGTGCTATACACAGATATTCTGTGGAATCCTGCGCCATGCTTTGCCCTACTGCATACTGCTTGGCCCTGGAGAAGCCAGCCATTGTGGTCGCCGCACGTTACGTTGAGATTTGATACGTTTGGTTAGGGTATGTTTGTTTGGATTATGTTTGGGTAGCATTGATTATTCTGCTGTCTGCTGCGATTTAATGTATTTCTGTGCGCTACTCTCCTCCACTGCCTTCTACTCGACTCTGGGGCGGCCAGCAATAGTAGTCCCGTTGCGTTGGGTCGAGCTATGTTACGTTTGGTTACGTTGACCTTGGATAGGTAAGGATAGGGTAGCTTTGTCTTTCGAGCTGTGCATTCCCTTTCGGTGGATTTCTGCGCTCTACTGTTCTCCTGTATATTCTGCTTGGCAATGGGCAGGCCTGCAATAGTTGTCGCGGAACGTCAGTTTGAGATATGTTGCGTTTGTTCTTGCTACTATTGGTTATGGAAGGATATGATAGGCTTGACATTTTTGCCACACACTGCTGTTCGGTGGGTTTGTGCGCCCTACTGTGCGCTACTCTATTCTGCTTGTCCTTGTGGAGCCCAGAAATTGTGGTCTCGGCACTTTGGGTTGAGCTAGGGTACGTTCGGTTACGTTGCGTTTGGTCAGGTCGGGATACGATAGCTTTGACCTTTGTGCTTTATACTGCTATTCCGTGGATTTCTGCGCCCTGCATTTCTCCAGTATATTCTGCTTGTCTCTGGGGAGGCCAGGAATAGTGGTCTCGTCACGTTGTGTTTTATTAGGTTATGTTTGGTTATATAACGTTATGATATGTAAGGATAGGATAGCTTCCGCTTTTGTGCCATGCACTGCTATCCTGTGCATTTCTGCGCTCTACTGTGCTCTACTATATTCTGCCATGCCCTGTGGAAGCCAGCAATAGTGGTCGCGGCTCGTTAGGTTGAGTAAGGTTGCGTGCGCTTATGTGAATATTTGTTATGTTAGGATAGTGAATCTTTGACATTTGTGCTATACACTGCTATTCGATTTATTTCCGCGCTCTTCTGTGCTCCATTATTTTCCGCTTTCCTTTGGGGACGCCGGAAATGGTGGTCTCGGCACGTCCGGTTGAGTTATATTACGTTTGGTTAGGTTAGGTAATGTTATGTTCGGTTATGGTAACTGTGACCTTCGGTCTATGCACTGTTTCTCGGTGGGTTCCTGCTCTCTACTCTGCTATACCGTATTCAGCTTGGTCGTAGCGAGGCCAGCAACAGTGGTTGCTGCACGTTACGTTGAGTTATGCTATGTTCGTTAGTTTAGCTTAGGTTAGCTTCGACTCTTTCGCTGTACACTGCGATCTTACGGATTTCTGCGCTCTGCTCTCCTCTAATCCGCTCTGCTCGGCTCTGAGTATGTCAGCAATAGTGGACGCGTATCGTTGGGTTGAGTTATATAACGTTTGGTTAAGTTACGTTTGGCTGTGTTAGGTCAGGATTTCTTTGACTTTTGTGCTATACACTTCTATGCGGTGGATTTCTGCGTCCTACTGTGATCTAATACATTCTGCTCGAATCTCGGAAGGCCAGCAGTAATCACCGTGGCCCGTTAGCTTGAGCCAGGTTACGTTCGGTTAGTTTAAGTTAGGCCAAGTTTTGTTATGATGACCATTACATTCGTGCTATACACTGTTATTCGTTCGATATCTGCGTTCTACTCTGCTCCACTATTCTCTGCTTGGCTCTGGGCAGGTTTGCAATGGTGGTATCGGCACGTTACGTTAACTTAGGTTACGTTTGGGCACGACAAATTTAGATATGTTTGGATATGATAGCATTGAATGTTGTGCTATACACTGCTGTTCGGTGAACTTCTGCGCTGGACTGTGTACTAATATTTTCTGCTTGGAACTGGGGAGGCCGGCAATCGTTGTATCAGCACGGTAGGCTTCCTTAGGATACGTTTGGGTAGGTCAGGTAATGCAAGGTTCTATTGGAACAGCTTTGACTTTCGTACTGTACACTATTTTCCGGCGGACTTCTGCGCGCCGCTACGCTCTACTTCACTTTGCTTGGGCGCCTAGAGCCCAGCCATTGAGGTAGCGGCGTGTTACGTGGAGATATGTTACGTTCGGTTTGTTTCCGATAGTTTGGGTTTGGTTTGGACGGCTTCGAATTTTCTGGTGTGCACTGCGGTTCTATCGATTTCTGCGCGCTACTCTCCTGTGCAATGTTTCGCTCGGCTCTGCGAAGACCAGCACTAGTGGTCGCGAAACGTTAGGCTGAGTTATGTTACGTACAGTTATGTCAAGATTTGTTAGGTTTGGAATGGGTGGCATGGACTTTTGGGCTATACAATGCTACGTGTAGGATCTGTGCCCTCTACTTTGCTGTAGTATGTTCTGCTTGGCTCTGGAGAAGCCAGCAATGGTGTCATCGTCGCGTTAGTTTGATTTCGGTTACGCTGGGTTATGCTACGTTTGGCCAGGTTGGGATTGTGTAGCTTTGCCTTTTGTCATGTACACTGCGATTCCATGGATTTCGCGCTCTCCTCTCCTCTAATATGTTCTGCCTAGCTTCGGGGAGAGTAGCAGTAGAGGTCTTGTCGCGTTAGGTAGAGTTATGTTATGTTTGCTTGCGTTAAGTTTGCTCATTTTAGGATAGGGTAGCTTCGCCTTTCATGCTGAGCACTGCTATTCGGTGGATTTCACCTCTCTACTGGGTCCTAGTATATTCTGCTTAGATATGGGGAGACCAGAAACAGTAGTCTCGGCACGCAATGCTGAGGTAGGTTGAGTTTGGTTAGGCTATAGTGGGACAAGTTCGGAAAGAGTAACCTTGACTTTCGTGCTATAAGCTGCTAATCTGTGGACTTCTGCGCCCAAATTTGCACTAATATGCTCTGCTCGGCACTTGGGGCAGCATTGGAGGACTCGTCTCGTTAGGTTGGGTTATGTTGCGTTTGCTTAAGTAAAGTTTGGTTAGGTTAGGATAGGATAGCTTTGACTTTCGTGCTGTACACTTCTATTCGGTGGATTCCTGCGCTCTACTCTGCTCTATTATACTCTGCTCGACCCTGGGGATGCGAACAATGGCTGCCGCGGTAAGTTAGGTTGAGTTAGTTCGCGCCTGGTTTGGTTAGGTTAGGTTACGTTTGGTAAGGAAGGCATCGACTTTCGTGCTATACACTGTTATTCGGAGCAATCCTGCGCAGTACTGTACTCTACTAAACTATGCTTAGCCCACAGAATGCCAGCAATATTTTTCTCGGCACGTTAGGTTGAGTTAGGTTACGTTGGGTTAGGTTAGGTCGGGCCAAGTTCGGCAACGGAAGTTTTGACTTTCGAGCTGTACACTGTTTTTCGTTGGACTCTTGCGCTCGACAGCGCTCTACTACATTCTGCTTGGCCCTGGGGAGGCCAGCAATAGTGCCCGGGTCATGTTGTGTTGAGGTATGCTACGATTGGTTATGTTACGTTAACTTGGATTAGGTTCTGATAGATATGACTTTTATGCTATACACTGCGTTTCTATAGACTTTTGCGCCCTACTGTCCTCTAGTAAGTTACGCTCGACTCGGTGGAGGCCAGCAATAGTGGCCGGGGTAAGATAGGTTGAGATACGTTACGTTTGGTTTTGTTAAGATTAGACATATAAGGATAGGCTACTTTTGTCTATGTGATATACACTGGTATTCGGTGGACCTCTGCGCCCTTATGAGCCCTGGCATGCTATGCTTGGCTCTGCGGAGGCCAACAATAGCGGTCGCGGCACGTCATATTGAGTTACGCTAGGTGTTGTTATGTTAGGTTATGCCAGGTTAGGTTAGGATGTCCACGACTTTGTGCTATACACTGCCATTCGGCAGAAGCCTGCGCTCTACATTTCTCTAGTATACTCTGCTCGACCCTGGGGAGACGAGCAATAGCGGCCGCGGCAGGTCAGGTTGAGTTAGTTCGCATCTGGTTAGGTTAGGTTAGGTTAGGTTTGGTTAGGAAGGCTTCGACTTTCGTGATGTACAATGTTTTTCGGTGGATTTCCGTGCTCGACTGTGCAATACTACATTCTGCATTGCTCCTGGGAGGCCAGGAGCACTTGTCGCGGCATGTCAGGTTGGGTTATGCTGCGTTCGGTAAGGTATAACTAGATCAGGCTAGGTTAGGTTATCTACGGCCTTTGTGCTATTCACTGCTATTCGGTGTATCTCTGCGTTCTAATCTGCTCTAATGTGCTCTGCTTGACTCTGGGAGGCCAGCAATATTGGTCTCGTCGCGTTACATTGGGCTACATTAGGTTTGGATAGGTTAGATTAGGCCAAGTTATGTCACGATATGTGTGACTTTTGTGCTGTACACAGCAATGCGGTGGATTTCTGCACTCTGCTATACGCTAGTATTTTCTTCTTGGCTCTGGGCGAGCCAGCAATGGTGGTATCGTCGCGTTATGCTGAGTTATGCTGCGTTAGGCTTTGTTACGCTTGGGAGGATAGGACGGGATAGTTCTGACTTTGGTGGTATACAATCCTGACCGTGGAATTCTGCACTTTACTGTGTCCTAATATTTTCCGCTCGTGTCTGTGGAGGCCAGCAATAGTGGTCGCGGCACATTAATATGTTGTAGGCAACGTTTGGTTAGGTTACGTTAGCTTGGGTTAGGTGTGGATGGATAGGACTTTTGTGCTATGCACTGGGATTCTATTGACTTCCACTTCCAACTGTCTTCTAGTAGGTTCTCCTCGGCTCTATGGAGGCCAGCAATAGTGGTTTGGGTACGATAGTTTAAGTTACATGACGTGTGGTTATTTTAAGATTGGATACGTCAGGACAGGATGGCTTCGACTTTGTGCAGTACGCTACTAGCCGGTGGACTTCCGCGTTTGAGTGTGCTCTAGTATGTTCTGCTTGCACCATGGGTGGCCAGCAATAGCTGTCTCGGTGCGTTAGGTTGAGCTATGCTACGTTCGGTTATTCTACGTTTGGTGAGGTTATGACTTAAAAGGTCAGACATTTGTGCTGTACACTGCTATCCGCGGACTTCTGCACCCTACTGTCTTCTAATGTCTTCTGCTTGTAGCTTGGGCGGCCAGCGACAGTGATCTCGGCAACGTAGGTTGAGCTATGTCACGTTTGGTTAGGTTTGGTTGTGTCAGGTTAGGTTAGGACATCATCGTCTTTTGTGCTATCCACTGCAATGCGGTAGGCTTTGGCGCACTACTGTGCTACAGTACATTTTGCTTGTCCTAGTGCAGGACGGCAATTGTAGTCTCGGCGTGTTA
The DNA here is from genome assembly GCF_001483705.2 of Eufriesea mexicana. NCBI lineage: Eukaryota > Metazoa > Arthropoda > Insecta > Hymenoptera > Apidae > Eufriesea > Eufriesea mexicana. The sequence goes on along the minus strand of NW_016996955.1, from coordinate 6,996 downwards.
GCTTGAGTTTGGTTACATTTGGTTTTGTTACGTTTGGCTAGGTTAGGATAGGACAACATTGGCTTTTGTGCAATACACTGCTGCTCGGTGGATTTCTGCGCTCTACATTGTTCTACTAAACTCTGCTCGACTCTGAGGTGGCCAGTAATAGTGGCCGTGAAACGATAGGTTTAGTCATGTCACGTTAGGTTATGTTAAGCTTTGCTACGCGAGGAGAGGATAGCTACGTCATTTGTGTTATGCACCGCCGTTCGGCTGATTCCTGCACTCTAATGTGCTCTAATGTGTTCAGCTTGGTTGCGGGAAAGACAACAATTGTGGTTTCGTCACGTCAGGTTGAGTTAGCCAACGTTTGGCTAGGCTATGTCAGTTTGGGTTAGCTTCGTATTGCCTTGACTTTCGTGGTATACACTGCCATTCGTTGGATATCTGTGCTCTACTGAGCTCTAGTATGTTCTGCTTGGCTCTGGGAAGGCCAGCCACGGTGGTTCCGGCACGCTAG
>NW_016996955.1:0-6475 GCF_001483705.2 Eufriesea mexicana | reverse complement strand
TTGGCTTGGTTGGGATAGGTTTGGTTAGGGTAGCTATGACATTTGTGCTATACACTGCTGTTCAATCGATACCAGTGCACTTCTTTGCTCGACTATCATCTGCTTGCCTCTGTGGAAGCCAGCAATTGCGGTAGTAGCTGGTTTGGTTGAGATAGGTTGCGCTTTGTTATGTTAGGTTAGGCTATGTCTGGTCCGGATGTCTTCTATCTTTGTGCTATACACTGATATTCGCTCGATATTCTCGCTCCGAACTGCTGTAATAGCATCTGCATGTCTCTCGGGAGGCCAGCAATAGGGGTCGTGGCCCGTGTGGTTTAGTTAGGTTACGTTTGGTTAGGTAAAGCTTGGTTGAGTTTGGATATGATGGCTTCGTCTTCTGTGCTATACACTGTTATTCTGAGCATTTCTGCGCTCTGCTGCGCTCTAGTATTTTCCGCTTGGCTACGTGGATGCCAGCAATATTGGTCTCGGCGCGTTATCTGAGTTGCGTCGCGTATGGCTATGTTACGTTTGGCTATGTTAGGAACATATAGCTTTGACTTTTGTGCCATACACAGCTATTCGTTGTATTCCTGTACTATACGTATCTCTGCTGTACCCTGCTAGACCGTCCGGAGGCCAGCAATAGTGGCCGCCGCACGTTAGCTTGTGTTAGATTACGTTTGGTTTGGTTAGGTTACGTTGTGTTAGGCTATGATAGCTTCGTCTTTTGTGCTACACGCTGCTATTCTATGGACTTCTGCGCTCTCCTGTGCGCTGTCGCAGTCAGCTTGTCTCTGTCGACGCCAGGAGTAGTGCTCTCGGCTCGTTAGGCTTAGTTGTGTTACGCTTGGTTGTGTTACGTTTTGTCTGGTTTAATCACGATAGCTTTAACTTTTGTGCTATACACTGCTATACTATGGATTTCAGCGGTCCACATTGCTCTGCTGTACTGTGCTTAGCTCATGCGCGGCAAGCAATAGCGGTCGTGCCACAACAGGTATTGTTCCGTTACGAGCGCTTATGTTACGTTTGGTTAGGTTAGGTTACGATAGCTACGACTTTTGTGCTATACACTGCTATTCGGTTGATTTCTGCGCTCTTCTGCGGTCTAATATTCAACGCTTTGACCTCGGAATGCCAGAAATAGCAGTCGCTGCGCGTTAGACAGTGCTAGGTTACGTTTGTCTGAGATAGCTTAGGATACCTTTGACTTTCGTGCCATACACTGCCATTATATGGACCTCCGCGCTCTCCTCTCCTCTAATATGCTCTGCTCGACTCTGGGGAGGCCAGCAATAGTGGCCTCCCGACGTTAGGTTGAATTAGGTTACATTTGTCTATGTTACGTTTGTATAGGTTAGGACAGAATTGTTTCGACTTTTGCGCTATACACTGCTATTGTGTGGATCTCTGCCCCGACGATGCACTAATACGCTCTACGTTGCCCTGGGTAGGCCAGGAATAGTGTTCTCTGCCCGTTACTTTGAGTTTGGTTACGTTGGATCTGTTAAGGGTTGTTCAGGTAAGGCTAGCGTACCTTTGGCTATCCTGCATTACACTGCAATGCGGCGGACTTCCATGATCAACTGAACAATAGCATATTCTGCCGTGCTATTGGGTGGGCAGCAATAGTGGTCCCGCCAAATTAGGTTGAATTCCTTACTTTTGCTTATGTTTCGTTTTGTTAGGTTAGGGGAGGGTAGCTCGGACTTTTCTGCTGTACACTCCTACTTGGTGGATATCTGTGCTCTACGTTGTTCTAATATGCCATGCTTGTCCCTGGCGAGGCCAGCAACAGTGGTCGCGGCACATTAGTCTGAGTAGGGTTACGTTTTGTTGGGTTATGTCAGGTTAAGTTTGGTTAGAATATATTTGACTTTCGTGCTGTACGTAGTTATTCGGTGTATTTCTGTGATCCACTCTGCTCTACCACGTTCTGCCTGTCTTTGTGTAGGGCAGGAGCAGTGGTCGCAGCACGCTATGTTGAGACATGATACATTCGGCTGGATTAAGCTAGGTCAGGTTATGCTTGAGTAACTGCGGCCTTTTTGCTATTCTCTGCAACGTGTTGGATTTCTTCGCTCTACCGCGCTCTAGTTAATTCTGCTTTTCTCGGTGGGGGACAGAAATAGCGGTCCCTCCGTGTTAGGTTGTGTTCGGCACCGTGCGGTTGTGTTACCTTTGGCTATGTTAGGAAAGGCTACTTTGACTTTTGTGCTGTACAGTGCGATTCGGTGGATATCTGCGCTCAAATGTGCCCTAATATGCTCCGCTTGGCTCAACGAAGGACATCAGTAGCGGTCGCGACACGTTACGTTGAGTTAGACTACGTTTGGTATGGTTACGTTAGGCCAGGTTAGGTTGGGATATCGTCGACTTTTGTGCTATACACTGCTATTCGGTGGATTTCTGCGCTCAACATTGCTCACTATACTCTGCTCGACTCAGAGTAGTCGTGCATTACTGGTCCTTGCACGTTACGTTCAGTTACGTTACGTGTGGTTATGTTAGGTTAGGCTAACTTTGGCTGGGATAGCTCTGACTCACGTACCACGTGGATTTCTGTGCTCTTCTGTGCTCTACTACATTATGCTTTGCTCTTGGGGGCCAAGTGCGGTGGTCGCTGGAAGTTATGTTGTGTTTCCCGTCGTTTGGTTATTTTAGATAGAGGCAAGCAGAATATGCTAGAGCACTGTAGAGCGCAGAGAGCCGCCGTATAGCACTTAATAGCACAAAAGTCAAAGCCGGCATAACCGAACCAAATCCAACCTAGCCTAATCGAACGTAATCTAACTAAATGAGCTGTGTCGCGACATGTATTGCTGGGCACCTCAGAGTAGAGCAGAGCATTGTCGTGAAGTGTAGAGCGCAGAAATCCACCGAATAGCAGCTTATTTCAAAAAAGTCAAAGTTATCCTACCATAACCTAACCAAACGTAGCATAAACAAACGTAGCGTAACTGAGCCTAATGTGCCGATACCACTGTTACTGTCCGCCTCAGATTGGAGCAGAGCATTTCAGGGCACAGCAGAGCGCCGGAATACGCCGAACAGCAGTGTATGTCACAAAAGTGAAAGCTACACTCTCCTATCCTAACCTACGCTAGCCTGAGCGAACGTAGCACAACTCAACCTGTCGTTCAACGACCACACTTGCTGGACACCCCAGAGTCGATCAGAGTATAGTAGAGCAACGTAGCGCGTAGAAATGCAACGAACAGTAGTGCCTAGCGCAAATAGCCTAAGATATCCTATCCTTACCCAACCAAATGCGACATATCGAAACGCAACGTGACTCAGCCTAGCTTGCCGAGAACATTACTGCTGGTCTCCCCGTAGCCAAGCATAATGTACTGGAGCATAGTGGCGCGTAGTAATCCGCCGCGCAGCTGTGTAGAGCACAATGGCGGAAGATACCCTGTCATAACATGTCCTAATATAACCTAACCGAACATAGATTAACTAAACATATGGTGCCGCGACTACTACCGCTGTCCTCCACAGAACCGAACGGAGCAAATTAGAGCAATGCAGAGCGCAGAAATCCATAGAATGGCAGCGTAAGCACAAAAGACAAAGCTACCCTATCCAAACCTACCCGAATGTAACATAACCGTACGTAAGGTAACTCAATATTACGTGCTGATACCACTATTGCTGGCCTCCCCGTATTCGAGCAGACCATAGCAGAGCACAGTAGGACTAGAAATGCACCGAATTGCAGTGTATACCACGAAAGCCAAAGCTACACAGGCCGAACCCAGACTAACAGAGCCCAACCAAACGTAGCCTATCTCAATCTAACGTGCCGAGACCACTACTGCTGGCCGACACAGAGCCAATCAGAGCATATTCGAGCGCAGTAGAGCCCAGAAATTCACAGAATATCACTGTACAACGCAAAAGCGAAGCCCATCCTAACTAAACCTAACCCAACCTAACCTAACCAAACGTAACATAACGCAACCTATTGTGCCTCAACCGTCAGTACTGGCCACCCCAGAGAAAAGTAGGGCATATCAGAGCAACTAGGAGTTCACAAATCCACCGAATAGCAGTGTACAGCACAACTGTCAGTGCCATCCTGAACAAACCAGACTTAACCTGACTTAACCAAGCGTAGGTAAACAAGACATAACGAGCCGCGAAAACTGTTGCTGGCTACCCCAGAGAGGAGCAGAATATGATAGAGCACCGTAGAGCACAGATGTCCATAGGATATCAGTTTTGAGCACATATGACAAAGTAATCCTTACCTAACCCAACGTAACCGAAGCTAGAAGAACGGAATCTAACTCAACCGAACATGCCGGGACCATTATTGCTGGCCTCCACACAGTGGAGCAGAGCACAGTAGAGCAATGTAGAGTGTAGAAATTATCCGTACAGCGGCATACAACACAAAAGCCAAAGCTATCCCTTCGTAACCTGACCAATCGTAATACTAACAAACGTAGCCTAACACAACCTATCGTGCCATGGCCAACGATGCTGGCAATCATAGAGTCAAACAGATTTTGGTAGAACACGGTAGAACGCAGAAAGCCACTAAATAGCATCGAAAAGCCTAAAAGTCACAGATATTCAGACCTAACCAGTCCTATCCTAACATAACCAAACGTGGAGTAACCAAATATAATGTGCCGCGAACACTGTTGCTGGCTTGCCCTCAGACGAGCAGGATATGGTAGAGCACAGAAGAGCACAGGGGTCCATAGGATATCCATGTTGAGCACATATATCAAAGGGATCCTAACCAAACCCAACCAAACCAAACCTAACCAAAGTAAGCGATCCCAAGCTAACATCTGCGAGCAGTATTGCTGGCCTCCACAGTGCCAAGCGGAGCATAATAGAGGGAAGTAGAGCGCAAAAATCTATAGAAAACCTGTGTGTGGTTGAAAAGTCGAAGCTATCCGAACCAAACAAGAGCTGGCATAACGTATTTAAACGTACCCCATCCCAACCTATCGCGCCAAGAGCGCTGTTACTGGCTAGCCCAATAACATGAAGGACATATTAGAGCACAGTAGAGCGAAGAAATCCACCGAATAGCAGGTTATAGCACAAAAGTCAAATAGATCCAAACATAACCCGCACTAACATAACGTAACCGAACGTAACCTAATTCAACATAACGGACCGAGACCACTATCGCTGGCTTCCCCTGCGCAAAGCAGGGCATATTGGAGCACAGTAGATCGCGGAAATACACCGAATGGCCGCATATAGCACAAAAGCCGAAGCAATCCCTCCCTAACCCAACCAAACGTAGCATAAGCGGACGTAACGTAACCGAAACTTACGTGCCGCGAACGCCTTTGCTGGCGTCCCCATCGCCCAGCGGGGCATATTACAGGTGTGCAGAGAGCACAAGTCCATAGAATTGCAGTGTATGGCACGAAAGTCAAAGATATCCTAACCAAACCGAAACAAACCCAACCCAACCAAACGCGACCTACCACAAACCAACGCGCCACGGCCACCACTTCAAGCACTCCCAGATCAAAGCAGGGAATATTAGATCGCAGTAGGGAGCAGAAGACCACCGAATGGCTGTGTATAGCATGAAAGTCGAAACTATCCTACCCTAACCTAACCAACCGTGGCATTACCAAACGCAATCAATCTCAAACTAACGTGCCGAGGCAACTATTGCTGTTCTCCCCAGAGCCAAGCAGAACATACTAGAGCACAGTAGAGCACAGATTGCCACGAATAGCAGTGTATAGCGCAAAAGTCAAAAATATCCTAGCCAAACCTGGTCTAAGCTAACCTAACCGAACGTGGAATAAGAAAGCCTGACAAGCCGAGACCACTATTGCTGGCATCCACAGGGTCAAGCAGATAATATTAGGGCACAGTAGAGCGCGGAAATTCAGCGAATAGCAGCGTATAGCACAAAAGTCAAGGCCACACTAACCGAACAGGTCCTAATCTAAAATGACCTATCGTTACCTATCTAAACCTATCGCGCCACGGCAGACAATGCAGGACTCTCCAATGCCGAGTAGGGTATACTAGAGTTACGAAGGGCACAGAAGTCCACCGAATAGCAGTGTATACCACAAAAGTCAAGGCCATCCTATCCTAACCTGACGAAACGTAGCTCAAGCTGACGTAATGTAGCACTACCCGACGTGACGCGACCGATATTGCTGTCCTCAGGAGAGCTAAGCAGAGTATAGCAGAGCAACGTAGAACACTGAAATTGTCTGCATAGCAGTGTATAGCTCAAAAGTCAGAGCTATCCTATCCTAGCGCAACGTACACTGACGTATTCAAGCGTAAACTCACTCAGACTAACGTGGGGGCGACCTCTATTGCCGTCCTCCCGAGCGTTGAGCAGAGCACAGCAGAGCAATGTAGAGAGCAGAAATCCACCGAATAGCAGTGCGTACCGCAAAAGCCTAAGCTATCCTGTCATAACGTAACTATACGTAACATAACCGAACGCAACAAAACTCAGAATAACGTGCAGAGACCAATACTG
>NW_016996954.1:0-515 GCF_001483705.2 Eufriesea mexicana | reverse complement strand
TATATAGATATATGGAACGACGCATGTATGGGTGGGTGCCTGTATGGATGTATGGATGGTTGGATGTATGGATGGGTGGATGTGTGGAAAGGTGCATGTGTGGATGTATGTATGTATGGATAAACAGTTGTCTGGATGGATGGATATATGTTTTGAGGAATGGATGGACGGATGTACGGATGAATGGATGTATCGATATATATATATATGGATGTATGGTCGTATGGATGTATGGTTTTATGAATGTGGGAATGTTTGGATGTACGGATGCATGGATATATGGGTGTGTGCGTGGATGGATGGATGGTTGGATTTACGGAAGAACGGATGCATGTATGGATGTCTGTATGGGTGTATGTATGGATGTAAGGATGGACGTATGTACGGATGTTTGTATGGATGTATGTATGGATGCATGTATGCATGTATGTATGGGTGGATGTAGCTGTGGATGGGTGGACTTGCGAATGGATTGTGTTTCGTATGGACGAATGTACGGATGTACGATTGAATGG
>NW_016996953.1:0-1295 GCF_001483705.2 Eufriesea mexicana | reverse complement strand
AACTTAACCTTACCTAACCTAACATAACCCAACCAATCCTAACCTAATCTAACCTAACCTAACATAACATAACATATCCAAACCTGACCTGACCTGACCGGACTTGACAATAGCTGAACTGACCTGACCTGACCTGCCATGCCCCGACCTGACTTGATCTATCCTGACCCGACCTGGAATGTCCTGACCTGCCCTTTCCTGAACTTACCTGACCTGTCGTCACCTTATCTGGCATGGCCAGGTCTGACCTGACCTGACATGACATGACCTAACTTGTGCTGGACTGGCCAGACATGGCCTGGCCTGGACGGTCCTGACCTGACCCGACCTGGCTTGACCTGACCTGAACTGACCTTACCTGGCCTGACATTGCCTGGTCGTGCCTGACCTGACCTGACCTGACCCGACCAGACTTGACATGACCTGGCCTGACATTGCCTGGCCTGGCCTGACCTGCACTGACCTGACATGAACTGACTGACCTGACCTGACCTGACCTGACCTGACATGACCTAACATAACCTAACCTAACTTAACCTTACCTAACCTAACATGAGACAACCAATACTAACCTAACATAGCCTAGCCTAAGCCAACCCAACCAATCCGAACCTATCGTAATCAAGCCTAACCTAAACTCACCTAACCTAACCTAACATAACACAACATAACCTGACCGGACCTGACCGGACCTGACATTAGCTGAACTGACCTGACCAGACCTGACATGCCCCGAACTGACCTAACCTGACCTAACATGACATGACTTAACATAACCTAACCCAACTTAACCTAACCTAACCTAACCTAACCTAACCTATCCTAACTTTGTTAAACATATCCTAGCCAAACCGACCAAATCCTTAGCTAAACTAACATAACCAAACCCAACCTACCCAAACTTTTCCTAACCTAACATAACGAAACCTAACCCAACATGACCTAACCTAACCTAGCTAACCTAGCTTAACCTAACCTATCATAACCTAACCCAACCAATCCTAACCTAACCTAATCAAACCTAGCCTAAGCTCACTTATCCTAACCTAACCTATCGTAAGCTAACCTAACATACCCTGACCTAACATAACCTAACCTGACCTGACCTGACCTTTCCTGACCTGACCAGACTTGACCTGGCCTTACCTGGCCTGACATGGCCTGGCCTGAAGTGACCTGACCTACCCTGGCCTGATCTGACCTAACCTAACCTAACCTAACATAACATAACGTTTCGAAAGCTATCCTAACCAAACCTACTCAAGCTTTAGCAAGCCTAACATAACAAAACCCAG
>NW_016996952.1:0-733 GCF_001483705.2 Eufriesea mexicana | reverse complement strand
AGGTCAAAGCCATCCTAACCAAACGTAACCTAATCTAACAAAAGAAAACTGAACGTAACACAGCCTATCTCTCCGAGACCGCTATGCCCGGCTCCCCAGTGCCTAGCAGAGAATAGTAGTGCAGTGAAGACCGCAGTAATCCAACGAATAGCAGCGTATAGCGAGAAAGCCTATGTGACTCTATCCTAAACAAACCAAACGTAACCTAACCAAACGTTACGTAACCCAACCTAACATGCGGAGAGCATTATTTCCAACCTCGACAGAACCAAGCAAAACGCACTAGAGCTCCGTAGGGCGCAGAAATCCGCCGAACGACAGTCTATACCACGAAAGTCATAGCAACCCAAGCCTAACGAAAGATAACATAGCCAATTGTAGCCTAACTCAACGAAACGTGCCGGGAATACTATAACTGGACCCCCGTAGTCGAGCAGATTACAGTAGAGCGATGTAGAGCGTAGGAATCCTCCGAATAGCGGAGTTAAGCTCAAAAGTCGAAGCTACTCTATCCTAACCAAGCCAATCGTAACATTACTAAACTTATCCTAGCGCATCCTATCGAGTCATGACCACTAATGTTAGTCACCCCGAAGACGAGCAGAGTAGAGTACAGCACAGTAGAGCGCAGAAAGCCACCAAACAGTAAAGCATAGCACAAAAGTCAAAGACACTCTGACCTAACCAAACCTAACATAACCTAACCAAACGTAGAGTAACCAAACCTAACGTT
>NW_016996951.1:0-542 GCF_001483705.2 Eufriesea mexicana | reverse complement strand
TGCAATAGGAACAAATAACTACTCGTAGAGTATAAGATATATTACAAATGGCGGGTAACTCGGGAATCAGATGTTAGGTATAATAACATTATGTTCATAATGCATACATCCGAACTGGTATACGGCTATTATAACGAATATAAATCACGTATTATTTGCAAAATATTATAGATATTCGTGTAAATATCTAGCAATGTCATGCAAAGTGTAACAAATGGATCGAACTGGAGTGCGTGTTCTGTATGCAATACCAGGACAGCAGTATCTGATATATATTACAGATGTATGAGCTGATAATATATTGTAACGTTTGAAGTATATCACTAATAGTAATTCTGAACTCAGGTACGGGGAACTTCAACGTGACACACATAACGCAAATATCCGAGATTCGTGAAAATATCTATCAATAACACAGAAGGTAGAAGAAATGTAAGATGGATCTGAAATCACATAACGTTTGTAGATCATCGAATCAGTAAGAAAAGCGCCCGAACTGGTATCCGTTCAAAGTAAATCACATATAGAGGGTTAATCTGAAA
>NW_016996950.1:0-224 GCF_001483705.2 Eufriesea mexicana | reverse complement strand
TATTCTATATCACAGCTACGACCGCAGCACGCCAATTGAATCCATCCTCCTTATTTATGAAAGAAAAATAGCTCACCGTGATATCAGGCGAAAATGTCAATAAATTTGTATTTTCCTACCACATTCAGTATCTCTGCAATGGTTATTGCACGCGATAGAAATATTCCTTCTTATTTACGCAAGAAAGGTGGCTCACCACGATATTAGTCGAAAATGTCAATAAA
>NW_016996949.1:0-1165 GCF_001483705.2 Eufriesea mexicana | reverse complement strand
CTCGAGTGCAAAGGGTTAATAGTGAGAAGAGGGTTAATATTTGTGTCTGATAATCTCTGTAATTAAATAAAAAATTATTTTTATTATTATTAATATTTCATCCACCACTAACAAGAAGAACCAAAAAGATCATTAAAAATTAAAACTCACTATATCAAATCAATTGAATCCAAAGTCCACAAGAACACAAAAAGAATAAAATTCGCTTCTATAATTTAAAAACAAAATATTATTAAAAATTATATTCCTTCTCTTTCACGATTATAATTTATCATCAAATATTTAAGTACACGAATTTCAGACGAAATGATTCATTAACGGAAAAGGAATAAAATTTGTAACTCAATTTCACGTGAAAATGACCCTGTTTCTAAACAACAGTTAATTTCGTACACCCACTCGAGAAGCATTTCCCTTATCTCGTACCTTGGGAATCGCACAACTTCACGCGACAAGCACACGAGCAGCCATAACGATTAAGATTGTCGCAAACTTGAACACTCATTACGGCTATCAATGATCGCCACCAGCAACGAAGTTGTCTCCCTAAGGGCAGATTAACACTTAGCCGACCGATCGGGGAGATCTCCCTATTTTAAAGTAAATCGGTACCCTACCGATCGGGGAGATCTCCCATTTTGACCTTTGCAACATATTTCTCGTTTTCGGTTATTATTTACACTACCTCCATTTGGAGTTGTTCGCAATTACTGACGAACTGCACATAAAGCACAACATATAATAAAATTCACCAATTTTTAAGGCCCCTTATTCGCTATTTCCGACCCCCTTCCGATCCGTTACCGATCAATTTCTATCAGTCATAAAATCTGACTCGTTATAAAAATCATATCCTCACCGAAGATGCAGAGTATGCTCTGCAAACAACAAATCTGGTTATACGCGATACATTTGCGAATATTGTAATGTGCCATTGCATAAAATGACATGTTTTGAACGATACCACACTTTAAAACAATATTAAAATTTTGAAAAACTATTTTTTTATTTCATATTTGGATCATGTTATTTATCCCTAGTCATCTTTAACCCTTAGAGTGCTGAATACTCGCGGCCAGCACTGACGATCGCTGTGGACGGCATACTTTTTCGCTAGACTGTACTCTGTTGATGAACTATTCTAAGCGCAAATCGTAATAAGTTA
>NW_016996948.1:0-260 GCF_001483705.2 Eufriesea mexicana | reverse complement strand
TTCTTTCATAAACGAGGACGATGGAATCAATTGGCGTGCTATAGGCACTGCAATGCTACAGAATATTGCTGGTAAATTCAATTTTACTGACATTTTCGACTGATATCGTGGTGATCTAACATCCTTGCAAAGGTAAGGAGGAAAGATCATTTTGGCGTGCTATATCCATTGCAATGCAGTAGAACTTGGCTGGAAAATTCAATTTTATTGAAATTTACGACTAATGTCGTGGTGAGTTAACTTTCTTGCATAAATAAGGA
>NW_016996947.1:0-362 GCF_001483705.2 Eufriesea mexicana | reverse complement strand
AGCCGTGGGAATAGTTTCTTCAGTGATGATGCATGTTCCGGAGCAATTCTAGATGAAGCAATCTAGAGTACGGCATTTTCTAGTGATATTGACAATTGTCAGGACGGTACTTAGTACATCCACCATGAGGGCACTGCATCTGAGAGATTTATATATTCGCTGATAATGTGAGTTACACAGCAATGCTAGAAAGATCAATATATAGTACGGCTACGAATACAGGTATTTACAGTCCGCAGAACTGTACATGGTACATCAACAAACAGGGCACTGTAGCTGTTTGATTAATCTCTTATATAACTTTCTTAGTTTTATAGCAACTACAGAACGACAAAAAGACGGATACATTACCTCTCGAGATG
>NW_016996946.1:0-541 GCF_001483705.2 Eufriesea mexicana | reverse complement strand
CACTGCTCCTGACCCGCCCTCCCGCCCCACAGCTTAGTAGATTATAGTACAGCACAGTAGAGCATAGAAATCCACCGAATAGCAGTGTAAAGCGCTGCGGACGAAGCTGCTTATCCTAACCTAGCCAAACGTAACACACACAAATGGAGCCTATCTCAACCTGTCACGACGGTACCTCCACTGCTGGCCATTCAAGCGGAATTTACCTGAGTGCGGTATAGCGCGGAAATCCGTCGCATTGCAGTGAATAGAACAAAAGCCGTAGATGTCCTGCCGCAAACTGACCTAATCTAACACAAACAAACGCAGCATAGTCCAATATGACATGACACGACCACTGCTCCTTGCCACCGAATAGCCAAGGAGAATATAGTAGAGCACAGTAGATCACACAAATATACAGAATAACAGTGTATAGTACGAAAGTCACAGCTATCCTAACCAAATTTACCATAACCTAACATAACAGAGCGTAACATAACTCGAAATAACGTGCCGCCGCCGCTACTGCTCCTCTCCCCAGAGCCGACCAGTGTATAGT
>NW_016996945.1:0-646 GCF_001483705.2 Eufriesea mexicana | reverse complement strand
GAAAATGTCAATAAAATTTTATTTTCCAGAAGGATTCGGTAGCATGCTATGCCTATAGCACGCCAATTGAATCTTTCCTCCTTATTTATACAATAAGGTTGGCACACCACGATATTATTCGGAAATGTCAATAAAATTGAATTTTCCGTGAAGATTCTATAGCTTTGTAATGCTTATAGCACACCAATAGAATCTTTCCTCCTTATTAGTGCAAGAAAGTTATCTCACTACGATATTAGTCGAAACTGTCAATATAATTATACTTTCCAGCCTGATTCTATATCATTGCAAAGGCTATAGCACGACAATAGTATCGTACCGCCTTATTTATGTAAGAGAGTTGACTCACCACGATATTAGTCGAAAATGTCAACAAAATCGGACTTTCCAGCCAGATTCTATAGCATTGCGACGGCTATAGCACGCTAATAGTCTCTTTCCCCCTTCGTTATGCAAGGAAGTTAGCTCTCCGCGACATTAGTCGAAAATGTCAGCAAAATTGGACTTTCCAGCCAGATTCTATAGCACTGCGACGGCTATAGCACGCCAACAGCCTCTTTCCCAGTTAGTTATGCAAGGAAGGTAGGTCACCACGATATTAGTCGAAAATGTCAATAAAATTTTATTTTCCAGGAGGATTCTATAG
>NW_016996944.1:358-655 GCF_001483705.2 Eufriesea mexicana | reverse complement strand
TAAAATTGAATTTTCCAGTCATATTCAATAGCATTGCGACGGCAATAGCACGCCAATTGAATCTTTCCTCCTTATTTATGCATGAAAGATATCTCACCACGACATTAGTGGAAAATGTAAATGAATTTGAATTTTCAAACCACATTCTGTATCATTGCAATGGCTATAACAGGCCAATAGCATCTTTCCACCTTATTTACGCAATAAAGTTAGCTCACCACAATATTAGTCGAAAATGTTAATAAAATTGAATTTTCCCGGAGGATTCTATAGCATTCCAGTGCCTACAGCACGCCA
>NW_016996944.1:0-238 GCF_001483705.2 Eufriesea mexicana | reverse complement strand
GCACTCAAAAAGGATCTTTCCTCCTTACTTATGCAAGGAAGTTAGATCACTACGATATTAGTCGAAAATGTCAATAAAATTGAATTTACCAGCCAGATGCTATAGCATTGCGATGGCTACAGCAAACCAATTGAATCGTTCCTCCTTATTTATGAAAGAAAGACAGCTCAGCATTATAATAGTCGAAAATGTCGATAAATTTGAATTTTCCAACCACATTCTATATCATTGCAGTGGC
>NW_016996943.1:0-728 GCF_001483705.2 Eufriesea mexicana | reverse complement strand
CAACACAGTACTGAGTACAGCCTTCACCACATAAATATAACGGTCGACTAACTCTGTTCACTGATAATTTAAATTCGAAAGTGATTCTAGAGTGACCTGTGTATGGTGCGGTTAGGCCTAGTGATATCTGTAACTGTCAGTACGACATTTATTGCATCTTCCAACAGATCGCGGTTGCCGTTCTATTAACCTGTTCACTGACGATGTATACCACACAGTAATTCTAGAGCCAGGAATGGCGACCCATTATCCCTCGAGACATTATCAAATGACAACACAGTACTCAGCACAGCTATTATCGGCCATGTGGGGGTTGGGATGCTTCATTCACTGATGATCTAAGTTCAAAAGCAATTCTGGAACAATAAATGTATATTACGGTAATGGCTTGTTGTATTTCCAATAGGCAGCCCGTTTCTTAGAACGTCCACCAGCAGAGCACTGCTACCGCAGTATTCATCCGTTCAATGGTTATTTCGGTTTTATAGCAATTCTAGAATGACAAAAATCATGTCCATTAGCCCTCGCGATATCAGCGATAGACAACACAGTACTGAGGAATGCCACAATCACAGAGTCGTAACGGTTGAATAACATTGTTTACTGCTACGGGCAGATACAAATTAATTCTACGGTAGTCAATGTATACTACGCTTATGTCTGGAGGTGTTTCCAATTGATAGTACGGTACTTACTACATCCAACAGTGTAGCACTGTATCCGTTGGG
>NW_016996942.1:0-363 GCF_001483705.2 Eufriesea mexicana | reverse complement strand
ACATTTATCCATACATACATCCATCCAAATATCCATCTTTCCATACACCTATCCATCCATATAACCATCCATCCATACATCAATACACCAGTACATCCATTAATTCTTACATCCATACGTCCATACACACATACATCCATACATCTATACATGCATACGTCCATACATTCTTACATCCATACATTCACACACACATACATCTATACATGCATACGTCCATACACCCATACATCCATACATCCATTCATCCACACTTCGATCCATCCATACATCCATACATTCAAACATCCATACATCCAGAAGCCCATCCACCCATGCCTCTGTCCATCCATACATCAATCAATCCATGCATCCATACATATA
>NW_016996941.1:0-977 GCF_001483705.2 Eufriesea mexicana | reverse complement strand
CCAGAGAATACGTCAATTCAAAATCTACATCCTGTTATATCATGGTGAATAGTTCGCCTAACGTCTTCAATCCAATGGCAAGTAAAGCCATCTACTTGACGGAGAATAGGTCTACTCAAAGCCTGTAATCTGTTATAGCCTGGTGAATATGTCGCCAAACGCCTTCAACCAATTGCAAGTACAGCCATCTACTGGTCAGAGAATAGGTCTATTCAAAATCTATAACCTGTTGTAGCTTGGTGAATATATCGCCTAGCGTCTGCAACCAATGGCATGTACAGCCATCTACTTGACAGAGAATAAGTCTACTCAAAACCTATAAGCTGCCATAGCTTGGTGAATAGATCGCCTAACGCCTTCAATCCAATGACAAGTACAGCCATTAACCTATTCAAAATCCATATTCTGTTATAGCTTGGCGATTAGATCGCCTAACGCCTTCAATCCAATAGCTATTACAGCCATCTACATGCCAGAGAATAGGTCTATTCAAAATCTATTGTCTGTTTTGCTTGGTGAGTAGATCGTCTACCGCCATCAATCGAAGGGCAAGTACAGACATCTACTTGCCAGAAAATAGGTCTATTCAATATCTATAATCTGTTGGAGCTTGGTGAATGGATCGCCAAACGCCTTCAATCCAATGGCAAGTACAGCCATCTACTTGCCAGAGAATCAGTCTATTCAATATCTATAATCTGTTGGAGCTTGGTGAATGGATCGCCAAACGCCTTCAATCCAATAGCTATTACAGCCATCTACATGCCAGAGAATAGGTCTATTCAAAATCTATATCCTGTTATATCATGGTGAATAGATCGCCTAACGCCTTCAATGTAATGGCAAGTACAGCCATCTACTTGCCACAGAATCGACCTATTCAAAATGTACAATCTGTTATAGCTTGGTGAATGGGTCGCCTAACGCCTTCAATCCAATGGCTAGTACAGCCATCTACTTGCCAGAGATTAGGTCTA
>NW_016996940.1:0-1080 GCF_001483705.2 Eufriesea mexicana | reverse complement strand
GTCAGTTTAGGTTACGTTACGCCTGCTTATGTTGCGATTTGTTAGGTTAGGATAGGGTAGACTGAGATTAGGTAGGGTTTGACTTTCGTGCTAAACCCTGACATACGGATGATTTCTGCACTGTGTATTGCTCTTCTATAGCCTGCTCGACTCACCGTAGGCCTGCAATAGTAGTCTCGACACGTTTTCGACACGTTATGTTGGGTTAGGCTACGTTTGATTATGTTACGTTTGCTTGGGTAAGGGAAGGAAAGCTTTGTCTTTAGCGCTATGCACAGCAATTCGGTGGATATCTCTGCCCTACTGTGCTCCATTATGCTCCCCTTTGCTCTGGGGAGACCAGAAATAGTGGCCGCGGCATGTTAGGTTGAGTTATGTTACGTTTGGCCAGTTTACGTTAGCATTGGTAAGGCTTGTATAGCTTTTGTTTTTCTGCTGTACACTGCGATTCTATTGACTACTGCGCTCTACTGCGCGCCACAACACTCTGCTTAGGTCTGGTGACGCCAGGAATTATGGTCGCAGCAAGTTAGGTTGAGTTATGTTCCGTTCGGTCAGGCAAGGCTTGGTTAGGTTTTTTCGGAATAGCTTTGGCTTTTGGGCTATATACTGCTCTTCGGGGGATTTCTGGGCTCCACGTTGCTCTACTATGCTCTGCTCAACATTCGAGGTGATAGCAATAGCGCTCGTGGCACGTTAGTTTGTGCTATGTTACGTTTCGTTACGTCAGGTTAGGATATGTTTGTTCAGGGTAGCTTCGACTTTCGTGCTATACACAGTCATTCGGTGGATACCTGCCCTCCTCTGTGCTCTACCCTAATCTGCTAAACTGTGGGTAGCCAGCATTATTGGTAGCGGCACGTTACGCTCTGTCTCCCTACGTTAGGTTAGGTTATGCTTGTTGGGGGTAGGTTTGGGTACCTGCGACTTTTCTGCTGTACACTGATATTCTATAGATCCCTGTGCAATACTCTCCTCTAATAGGTTCTGCTTGGCTCTGTGGAGGCCAGCAATAGCGGTGGCAGCACGTTAGGTTATGTTTGGATACGTGCGGTATTGTTACGTTTGGTTAGGTTACGA
>NW_016996939.1:0-395 GCF_001483705.2 Eufriesea mexicana | reverse complement strand
ACCAGGCTGGGTTAGATTACGTTTGGTCGGGTTAGCTTGTTTTGAGTTAGGTCAGTGTAGCTTTGACTTTTGTGCCCAACACAGCTATCCTATGGACTCCTGCGCTCTACTGTGCTCTACCATATTCTGCTTGCCCCTGGGAACGCCAGCAATAGTCGTCGCTGCACGGTACGTTGTGATATGTTACGCATGGTAAGGTTATGTTAGGATAGGTTTGTGCATGTTATCCTGCACTTTTGTGCTACGCACTTCATTGGGGTGGATTTCTACGATCCACATTGCTCTACTCTATCTCGCTCGACTCTGGGCTGGCCAGAAATGGTGGTCTCGTCATGTTAGTTTGAGTTAGGCTACGTTCGGTTAGGTTTGGTTAGGTTAGGTTTGGTCAGGAGGTC
>NW_016996938.1:0-219 GCF_001483705.2 Eufriesea mexicana | reverse complement strand
TTAGTCGAAAATGTCAAAAAATTTGTATTTTCCAAACACATTCAGTATCACTGCAATGGCTATAGCACGCCAATAGAGTAATCCCTACTTATTTATGCAAGAACGGTGGCTCACCGCGATATTGTTCTAAAAGGTCAGTAAAATTGAATTTTCCAACCAGAGTCCATTGCATTGCAAAGGCTATAGCACGCCAATAGTATCTTTCCCCCTCACCAATGC
>NW_016996937.1:0-569 GCF_001483705.2 Eufriesea mexicana | reverse complement strand
TGTGGTAGCGCATTAGAGAACACTGAAGTCCATAGAGTAGCAGCGTGTAGCACAAAAGTCTAAACTATCCTAACCTAACACATCGTAACGTATCCTAACCAAACATAACCTAGCTCAGCCTAACGCGCCGAGACCACTATTGCTGCCCCCACCACAACCAAGTAGAACACATTCGAGGGGAGTAAGGCGCGGATAACAATAGAATCGCAGTGCATAGCAGAATATTCGAAGCTACAACGTGCTAACATATCCATACGTAACATAATAGAACGTAGCTTACCTGAACCCAGCGTGCTGAGAGAACTATTTCTTCTTGGCTACCCTGGGCTAAGCAGAATTTACTGGAGCGCAGCAGAGCGCAGAAATCCGCCGCATTGCTGTGTGTAGCACAAAAGTGGAATATACCCTAACCCAATATGTCCTAACCTTGCGTGACCGAAAGCAACATAACACCACCTGACATGCCGCGGCCACGGTTGCTGGCATGCGCAGAGCCAAACAGAACATGTTAGTGCAGAGTTGAGCACAGAAATACATAGAATCGCTGTGTATATCGGAAAGGTCTAAGC
>NW_016996936.1:0-640 GCF_001483705.2 Eufriesea mexicana | reverse complement strand
AAAGGAGGAAAGATACTATTGGCAGGCTGTAGCCATTGCAATGCTTTAGAATCCGGCTGAGAAACACAATTATATTGACATTTCCGGCTAGTTTCGTGGTGAGCTAACTTTTTTGCATAAATAAGGGAGAAGGACAATATTGGCGTGCTATACCCATTGCATTGATGTAGAATGAGCTTGGGAAATTCAAATTTATTGACATTTTCGTCAAACACCGTAGTGTGCTAACTTTCTTGCTTATACAAGGAGCAAAGGTACAATTCACTTGCTATAGCCGTAGCAGTGCTATAGAATCTGGTTGCTATAGAATCTGGCTGGAAAGTTCAATTTTATTGACATTTTCGACTAATATTGTGGTGAGTTATCTTGCTTCCATAAATAAGGAGCAAAGATGCTGTTGGCGTGCTATAGCCATTGCAGTGATACTGAATGTGGTTGGAAAAAACAAATTGATTGACATTTTCAACTAATATCATGGTGTGCTATCTTCCCTTCATTAATTAGGAGGAAGGATTCAATTGTCGTGCTATAGCCGTCGCAGTGCGATAGAATATGGCAGGAAAATTCAATTTTATTCACATTTTCGACTAATATTGTGGTGAGCGTACTCTCTTGTATAAATAAGGATGAAAGATACTAT
>NW_016996935.1:0-655 GCF_001483705.2 Eufriesea mexicana | reverse complement strand
CTACGTCTCGCGATTGACTGGTTAGCTAAGTATCCTCTTCAAGCTTTCTTTTTACCCCGTGCCACGATTTCCAGCTTCTAGTAACTCTTTAGCACCTTCTGATAAATAAACGATTAGACGAACGTACCTCTCCTCGTTTCCTTATCAAACCTCTTCACCTCAGCCATTTCGAAAGAATGCAAACTGGTCTCCTGGCTAACTCGTGTCATTTGGAAACTTCAGGTTTACCATTTGTCTTTCACCCTTTGCAGACGAGACTTTTCGAAGTTAACTGTACCATGGAGTCAAATTACTGTCACGATAGGCATTTCAAATTGCCAGTGCACATTTCTGCTTAGTCGCTATTTTCATTGACAGCACTTAGAGCTGTCAAATTCTAGACGTGTGTAATATTACTCGAATTTTATTTTAATTTACCTAAAACGGAACAGCAGAGGTAAAGTCGTGCATTGACAGAAATCGAGCGTGTCGCGATTGTAGGCTTGGCAGGCTAGAGCCTTGACACTTTTTAGCGAAACAGAAGCGCGAAATCGCCGCTTGGCACTCGAACGGTTAAGCGAAACTAACGATCGAAATTGTATCCGAAGTGCCTCTAAGAAATCATCAGTGTCTCATTAGCTATGCCAATAAATATTAAATCCTACAGATCAGTCGA
>NW_016996934.1:0-489 GCF_001483705.2 Eufriesea mexicana | reverse complement strand
GTTAGCAAACAACTATATTAATCGAAACTGTCAATGAAATTGAACTTTCCAGCCAGATTCTACAGCATTGCATATTGTATAGCACGCCAATAGAATACTTCCTTCCTATTTATGCAAGAAAGGTAGCTCACCACGATATTAGTCCAAAATGTCAATAAAATTGTTCTTTCCAGCCAGATTCTATGACTTTGCAGTCACTATAGCACTCCAAAAGGATCTTTCCTCCTAACTTGTGCACGGAAGATATCTCACCACGATATTAGTAGAAAATGACAATAAAATTGAATTTTCCAGCAAGATTCTATAGCATTGCAATGCCTATGGAATGCCAACAGAATCTTTCCTCATGGTTTATGGAAGAAAGATAGCACATCACGATATTAGGCGAAACTGTCAATAAAATTGAACTTTCAAGCCAGATTCCAGAGCATTGTAATGCCTGTAGCACGCCAATAGAATCTTTCCTCCTTATTTATGCAAGATAGTTAG
>NW_016996933.1:0-751 GCF_001483705.2 Eufriesea mexicana | reverse complement strand
ACATCCATACATACATACATACACATATACATACATACATCCATCCATTCATCCACACATACATCCATACGTGCATCTATACGTACGTCCATACATACATCCATACACCCACCCATCCGTGCGCCAATCCATCCATCAATTCATCCGTACATCCATTCATACATCCATACATACAAATATACACCTATACATACATAGATACATACATATAACGATTCATACATCCATACGTACATCCATTAATCGATCCATCCACACATCCGTACATACATACACCCATCCATCGATATGTCCAAACATCCATACATCCATCCACACATCCATCCATCCATCCACACATCCATACATCCATCCACGGCTACATCCATCCAGCCTTGTGCCCATCCATCCATTCATCCACCCATCCAAAAATCCATACATCCATCCATCCATATATCCGTACTTGCATCCCCACGCACATCCATAAATACTTCCATACAACCATCCATACGTTCATCCATACTCACAACCGTGCATCCATCCATCCATACATACATCCATTCATACATACAAACATACATGCATGCATCCATTCATATCTCCACCCATACATCCATACGTACATCCATACACACATCCATACATACATTCAAACACACATGCATGCATCCCTTCATATCCCCACCCATACATCCATACGTACATCCATACATACACACATACATACATCCATACATCCGTCTATACATACATCCATGCTTCCATACATCCA
>NW_016996932.1:0-323 GCF_001483705.2 Eufriesea mexicana | reverse complement strand
GTAACCAATGCTAACAATTTTTTGTATAAAGATTAAAAGGACTATAGTTTACAAAATTAACTGCACATACCCTATATTCCGATTCAATATTAAAAATCTCATTTAAAGAAAGCATTTTGTGATTTTCTTGGAATGTGTATTCCATTTGTATTGTTTTGTAATTGTCCAAGTTATTTCTTTCATTAATCATTGATTGAATGCGTTTATTAATACGTTCGTTGTTCTCTTTCTTTTTAAGATATTTTTGCGTCTTTCCTCCATTCTCCTTTTTCTCTTAAACTCACGATTTGATTTACCTTTCTCCATATATCTTTATGTTTGCT
>NW_016996931.1:0-479 GCF_001483705.2 Eufriesea mexicana | reverse complement strand
CTTGCGTAAGTAAGGAGGGAATATTATACTGGCGTGCTATAGCCATTGCAGAGCTCTAGAATCCGTCTGGAAAATTCAATTTTATAGTCATTTTCGACTAATATAGGTGTGAGCTAACTTTCTTGCATAAATGAGGAGGAAAGTGTTTATTGACTCGCTATAGCCTTTGCATTGCTATAGGGCCTGGACGGAAAATTCAATTTTATTGACATTTTCTACTAATATCGTGGTGAGCTAACTTTCGAGCATATATATTGAGGAAAGGGTTTATTGACGCGCTATAGCCGTTGCATTGCTATAGGATCGCGCTGGAAAATTCAATTTTACTGACATTTTCGAATAATATCGTGGTGAGCTTCCTTTCTTTCATAAATAAGGAGGAAAGATATTATTGGCGTGCTATAGCCGTTGCAATGCTTTAGATTCTGTCTGGAATATTCAATTTCATTAACATTTTCCATTCATATCGTGGTGAGCAA
>NW_016996930.1:0-561 GCF_001483705.2 Eufriesea mexicana | reverse complement strand
GGTCGATACCTGCGCTGTGCATTGCTGTACTACCATCCGCTTTTCTCGGAGGTGGCCAGCAACAGTGGTCGTAGCGCGTATGGTTTAGTTAGTTTCCGTTTGGCTAGGTTCGGTTTGTCTATATTTGGTTAGGATGACTTTGACTTTTGTGCGATACACTGCTATTCGGCTTATTTCTGCGGTCGGCGGTGCGCTGGTATATTCTTCTTGGCTACTGGCATGGCGGCAGGATTGTTCTGGCACGTTAGTCTGTGTTAGGTTGCATTTGGTTGTTCTACGTTTGGCTAGGTAAGTATATTACAGTTTTGACTTTTTTGCTATACACTGCTATGCGGTGGATTTCTGCGCTCTTCGTTGCTCTACTATACACTGCTCGACTCTAGGAGACCAGCAATAGCGGTCGTGGCACGATAGGTTGTGTTAGGTTTCGTTTGGCCAAGTTAGGTAAGGCTACGTGTTGTTAGGGTGGCCTTGACAATTGTGCTATACACTGATGTTAGGTGGATATCTGCGTACCTACGGTGCCCTAATATCTTCTGCTTGGCTCTGGGGTGGCCACCG
>NW_016996929.1:0-991 GCF_001483705.2 Eufriesea mexicana | reverse complement strand
TATGCATTCTTTGTATTTCAATCAAATATAAAATAAAGCAGAAGATTAATATTTTCATTCGCTGTTAATTAATCAAGATATCATTCTTTGTTACATTGAAAACTGCGTATTATGGGGATTACCACAACTTGAATAAAATTTGTAAAAATTGTAATTACATTCAATATGTAACACCCTACAATTTCTAATTTTCTGTGTATCCTTTATATTTCAATCTCAAATCTGTACACACCGGAAGGCTCAAGTCCATTAATTATAACGATAAGAACAATACTAATTAAAAAGGAAATGCATAACAATTATACTATATTAAAAAGGAAATAGTCCATTAATTATAGTAATAAGAACAATACTAATTAAAAAAGAAATAATAACAATAATTATATTGAGACATTAAGAGAAAGATTTCAGCGTTCCAGGCTTATTTCAGTTTAGAGACCAGGTTATAATTTATGCACGAGATATCGCGAAATACTCGAACCAGAGATTCAAGTGAAATTCGTTTTCATTACCGTCATTGTAAAATTTTATTCCAGCGAGGTTTAAATAAAATTTATTCCTCCGACGAATGTGTACACAACGAGGGAAATTATCGAGAAATTTTTATTGCTTCTAATAGAAGCCATGTACGAACGTCGTTTCATTAGAGTCCTTAATTGGTACATAGGCAATTGACAAATTGGTAATTCCTTGACATCTCGATGTACCGATACCATTTCGATGTAATCAGCCTGGTTGCCGTATATTCGATGTCCAATCGTTTGGTGTAGTTTACACACCGACGTTTGATAAAGTGCTGTCACTTACTCGCATTTCGTTTTTCCTTTTTTCCCGCTCGTTTAAATGACATTTGCGTTTATTATTGAAATAATGTTTCATCGGTAATGACGCACTCATTAAAACGCGGAAATTTCATTGTCCGAAACAGCACTTAATTGCACGCAATTTCAACGTAATGCATCGGAATTCCAATCTCTTTAGCTTGGTTACA
>NW_016996928.1:0-587 GCF_001483705.2 Eufriesea mexicana | reverse complement strand
ATACATCCATACATACATCCACCCATCCATACATCCATCGAAAGATACACCCATCCATCCTTACATCCACCGACCAATCCAGACATCCATCCATACATAAATACACACATCAATACATACATCCATATATACACCCATACATTCATCCAAACATATATCCATACATACATCCTTCCATACATCCTCACACTCATTCATCCATACATCTGTACATCAATACATCCATTCACGCATATATCCAGCCAACCACACATACACCCAGCCATACATCCTTCCATCCATACACCCATACATCCATACATCCATACATCCATTCAGATATAATATCCATACAACCATACAAGCACCCACCCATACATACATTGATCCACACATCCATACGTCCACACATCCACACATCCATAAATCCATCCATCCATACATCCATCCAACCATACATACGTCCATCCATCCATCCATGCATACATCCATACATCCATCCATACATACATCCATCAATTCATAGATCCATCCATCCACACATGCATACAAATATACATCCATACATCCATACAAACGTATCATCCATACATTCGTACATGCATACA
>NW_016996927.1:0-544 GCF_001483705.2 Eufriesea mexicana | reverse complement strand
TACCTCTTTATTTATGCAAGAAAGTTAGCTCACCACGGTATTAGTCGAAAATATCAATAAAATAGCTGATTCAAGCCGGATTCTACAGCACTGCAATGCCTATATCGTGCCAATAGTATCTTCCCTCCTTATTTATGCCAGCATGTCAGCTCAACAGGATATTAGTCAAAAATGTCAATAAAATTGTACACTCCAGCCAGATTCTATAGCATTGCATTGGCTATAGCACGCCAATAGATTCTTACCTCATTATTTATGCAAGAAAGTTAGCTCACCACGATATTAGTCGAAAATATCAATTAATAAAATTGAATTTTCGAGCCAGATTCTATAGCATTGCAATGGCTATAGCGTGCCAATAGAATCTTACCTCTTTATTTATGCAAGAAAGTTAGCTCACCACGATATAAGTCGAAAATGTCAATGAAATTGCATTTTCGATCCAGATTCCATAGCATTGCCATGGCTATAGCATGCCAAAGGAATCCTTCCTTCTTATTTATGCAAGAAAGTTAGCTCACCACATTATTACACGAAAATTTCA
>NW_016996926.1:0-299 GCF_001483705.2 Eufriesea mexicana | reverse complement strand
TGAATCTGTCTGGAAAATTCAATTATATTCACATTTCCAACTAATATCGTTGTGAGCTAACCTTCTTCCGTAAATAAGGAGGAATTGATCCATTGGCGTGCCATAGCCATTACAGTGGTTTAGAATCTGGCTGGAATATGCAATTTCTTTGACATTTTCTACTAATATCGTGGCGAGCTAACTTCCTTGCATAGATAAGGAAGGAGGAAACTATTGGCGTGCAACAGCCATTGCGATGCTACAGGATACGCATGGAAAAATCAATTTTAATGACATTTTCGACTAATATCGTGGTGAGC
>NW_016996925.1:0-386 GCF_001483705.2 Eufriesea mexicana | reverse complement strand
CCGCGAATTCCATAAATAGTGGCCGGGCACGTTACCATGAGCAAGTTTACGTTTGATTAGGTTAGGTTTGTTTGGGTGTGGTTGAGGTATCTTTGACTTTCGTACTCTACACAGCCGTCACATGGTCCTCTGCGTTCTACTCACCTCTAGTTTGCCCTGCTTGGCGATAGGGAGGCCAGCAATGGTGTGCTTGATACGACAGGTTGGTATGGTTTACGTTCGGTTGTGTTAGGTTATGTGAGTTTATGTTGGGATATCCTCTTCTTTCCAACTTTACTTTTCAATGCGGCGGACTTCTGCGCTTTAGTGTGATATAATACGCACCGCTTGACGCTGGGGAGACAAACAATATTGGTTCCGGCACGTTAAATTCGGTTTGGTTACGC
>NW_016996924.1:0-1102 GCF_001483705.2 Eufriesea mexicana | reverse complement strand
TCCATACTTATGCAAGGAAGCTTGCTCACCACGTTATTAGTCGAAAATGACAATAAAATTGAAATTTCCAGCCAGATTCTGATTCATTGCAATGGTTATAGCGTGCCAATATAATCCTTCCTCCTTGTTTATGCAAGAAATTAAGCTCACCACGATACTAGTAGAGAAGGACAATGAAATTGAACTTTCCATCCAGATTCTGTAGCATTGCAATGGCAATAGCAAGCCAATAGTATCTTCCCTCCTTACTTATACAAGGAAGTTGGCTCAGCACAATATTAGTAGAAAATGTCAATGAAATTGAATTTTCCAGCAAGATTCTCTTGCATTGCAATGCCTATAGCACGACAATAGAATCTTTCCTCCATTCTTATGGCAGGAAGGTAGCTCACCGCGATATTAATCCAAAATGTCAATAAAATTGAACTTTCCAGCACGATTATGCAGCATTGCAATGACTATAGCACGCCAAAAGGATCTTCCCCCCTAACTTATCCAAGAAAGTTGGCTCTCCACCATATTAGTCGTAAATGTCAATAAAATTGCACTTTCCAGCCAGATTCTATAGCATTGCAAAGGTTATGGCTTGCAAAAATTATCATTCCTCCTTGTTTATGCAAGAAAGTTTCCTCACCACGATATTAGTCGTAAATGTCAATAAAATTGATGTTTCCAGCCTGATTCTTCGGCATTGCAATGCCAATAGCACGCCAATAGAATCTTTCCGCCTTTCTTACGCAAGAAAGATAGCTCGCCACGATATTAGCTGAAAATGTCAATAAAATTGAATCTGCCAGGCACATTCCATATCATTGAAATGGTTATAGCACGCCAATAGAATCTTTCCGCCTTATTTACGCAAGAAAGTTAGCTCGCCACGATATTAGCTGAAAATGTCAATAAAATTGAATCTGCCAGGCACATTCCATATCATTGCAATGGATATATCACGCCAAAAGGATCTTTACTCTTTACTTATGCAAGGAAGCTAGCTCACCACCATATCAGTCGAAAATGTCAATAAAATTAAATTCTCCAACAAGATTCTATAGCATTGCAATGCCTGTAGCATGCAAACAGAATCTTTCCTCCTTATTTATGC
>NW_016996923.1:0-808 GCF_001483705.2 Eufriesea mexicana | reverse complement strand
ATCGGTTTACAATTTGTTTTTGTTGGCAATAGTCGATTCGCGATTTCTTTTGGTATCCTACAAGAGTAACACCGTTTTCTCAGCACCAGCCTCCCTTCTGCACGATAAAACTCGTCGAAACCCGAAATAGTGCCTTTCGTTCATTGATACCTCGCGATATCCCCTCATGTGTATAGTCTAGTATGGAGATTAGACATTGCTATCGGGTATTGTTACCGGGTGCTAAATTATACCGTAGAATAGAGTCTAATTCGAAATTAGATAGCAGAACTGAATGTAGAAGCTCCCGACCACTTGCCACTGGTATCCCACGTTTGAGGATCTAATAGGTACCCTTACTGTAGGATCTGCTAGTAGGCCCAGGATTATCATTGAATACACTCATCCGTTCGGAAGAACGCTTCAGAGTAAAAGAAAAATACTTACAAATATACTGCGACTTAGAAAACAAACCTGTTCGAGGTTAGGATTCCACGTGGATAATGAATGAATAAATATAAAATGATTGTATAATGTAAATAACTAAAAAAAAGGCTCTATCTATTTATATATGTATATAGAATTTAGGTGGATTAACTTAAGATAGTATTGTTGGCTTCTTAACACTAGAACTACCGATCTTTAATGGCTACCTAACTATAACGTGCACAGATTATAGTAATTTCAGCCATACGATGAATATGAGTGAATACATTGATTACAGTTCTTTCTTAATATGAGTCGATACCAATGTATATCGTCAATTGGTCGTCCTCAATTGGCGACGGTTAATGACGAACCAAATTTCTTGAGGAAGGTTGTGGTTATA
>NW_016996922.1:0-526 GCF_001483705.2 Eufriesea mexicana | reverse complement strand
TATGGATGTACTGATGTACGGATGTATGCATGTATGTATGTATGTATGTTTGGATGTATGTGAGGATGGATGTATGGGTGGATGTATGTATTGATGTATGTATGCATGTACGTATGGGATCATGCATGGCTGTATGCATGGAGGGACGCATGGATAGTTCTATGGATATATTTATGGACGTGCGCGGGGATGTATGTATGTTATATATATGGATGGATGTATGGATGTATGGATGGACGTACTGATGTATGGATGGAAGGATGGACGCATGGATTTGGATAGGTGGATGGATGGATGTGTGGATGTGTTGAATGATGGCAGTATGGATGGATGGATGGTTGAATGTATGGAAGGATGGATGTGAGAATGGACGGATATATGGATGATTGGATTTACGTATGGATGGGTGTATGGATGGACGAACGTACGGATGGAACGATGCGTGCTTGGATATATGGATGGTTGGATACGTGGATGGATTTATGGATGTATGTATGGATCTATGGATGTATGGATGGATTGAAGT
>NW_016996921.1:0-430 GCF_001483705.2 Eufriesea mexicana | reverse complement strand
TCCACCATCCATATGTCCATAAATCCATCCATACGTACTTCCTTCCATCGATACATCCATCCACCCAAACGTCCATCCATCCATACATCGATACATCCACCATCCATATATCCATATATCCATTCACTCGTACTTCCATCCATCGATACTTCCATCCTTCCATACATCCATACAAATACACATCCATACGTCCATACCTCCGTACATCCGTCCATTCATACATCAACCGATCCACACTTCCAACCATCCATACAGCCATCCATCCATAAATACATCCATACATACATCCACACTTCCATACATCCATCCATAAAAATATCCACCTATAAATACATCCATCGATCCATACATCCTTCCGTCCATACTGCCATCCTTCCATACCTCCATCGATCCACACATCTATCTATACATACATCCATACATATATACA
>NW_016996920.1:0-796 GCF_001483705.2 Eufriesea mexicana | reverse complement strand
TGCTGCCAGAAATAGTCGTCGTGGCACCACAGGTTAGGATACGTTACGTTTGGTCAGGTTAGGAGAATATAGCTTCGACTTTTTTGCTGTACACTGCTCTTGGGTGGATTCCTGCGATCCACTCAGACCTGATATGCTTTGCTTGGATCTGCGAAGGCCAGCCAGAGTGGTCTCGGCGCGTTTGTTTGAGATAGGTTACGTTTGGCCTGGCTAGGTTAGGTTAGGTTTGGATAAGGTACAAGTGACTTTTGTGCTACACACTGCTACTCTCTGGACTTCTGCTCTCTGCTGTGCGCTGTAACACTCTGCTAGTCTCCGGGGACGTCAGGAATGGTGGTAGCGGCACGTTAGGTTTTGTTGTGCCACGTATGGTTGTGTAAGGTGTGGATATGCTAGGATAGGATAGCTTCGACTTTTTCGCTGTGCACTTCGGTGGATCTTTGCGCTCTGCCGTGCTTCAGTATGCTCTGCTTGGCTTGGGGAGGACATCAACTCTGGTCGTGGCACGTTTGGTTCAGCTATGCTACGTTTGGTTTGCTTGGGTTAGGTTAAGTTCGGTTAGGATTGCTTTGACTTTTGTGCTGTAAACTGTCATGCGGTGGATTTTCACGCTCTACCGAGCTTTGGTACATTTTTCTTGGCTATGTGGAGGCCAGAAGTGTTGCTCTCTGCACGTTAGGCTGTGTTAAGTTGCGAAAGGTTATGTTACGTTTGTCTATGTTACGATAGGGTTCCTTAGGGTTTTATGCTATACACTGTACTTCGGTGGATTCCCGCGCTATACATTGCTCTACTG
>NW_016996919.1:0-556 GCF_001483705.2 Eufriesea mexicana | reverse complement strand
TACATCAATACATCCACACATCCACCCATCCATACATCCATCCATCCATACATCCTTACATATATACATCCATTCATTCATACATCCATACATCAACCCATACTTACATCCATCAATCCATACTCCAATCCATGCATACATTCATACATCCACACGTCCATAAATCCATCCATCCAACCATGCATACATCCATACATACATCCATACATCCATTCATCCATTCATCCATCCATCTTTCCATGCAACCATCCATCCATTCATCCACCCATCGATACATCCATCGAACCATACATCCATCCATACATACAAGCGCCCATACGTCCACTAATCCATCCATCCATGCACTCATCCATCCATACGTACATCCATTCATACGTCCATACATACATCCATACATCCATGCATACACACATACACTCAACCATACATACATCTATAGAGACATCCGTACATGCATCCATACATGAATCCAAACATACATCCATAAAAACAGCCTTACATACATCCATGCATTCTTCCATACAAACATCCGCACATACATCCATCCATACATACA
>NW_016996918.1:0-517 GCF_001483705.2 Eufriesea mexicana | reverse complement strand
TCGAGAGAGGTTCCATTACATTGCAATGGATATAGCTCGCCATTAAGGTCTACCTCCTTATTCGTGCGACACAGCTTGTTCACCACGATAATAGTCGATAATGTCAATAAAATTGGTATATCCAGTCAGCCTCTTTTGCATTGCAACTGTTAAAGCACGTCAATAGTGTGTTCCCTACTTATTTATTCGAGAAAGCTTGCTCACCACTACATTATTCGAAGATGTCAACATGGTTGAAATTTCCAATCAGATTCTATTGCATTACAATGGCCATAGCACGTCAAGTGAGTATATCCCACTCATTTATGCGAGGAAGCTTGTTCACCACGATATTAGTCGAAAATATCAATAAAATTAAAGTTGGCAGGCAGACTCTACTGCATAGCAATAGCTACAGCAAGCCAATAGTATCATTCCACCTTATTCATGCGAGAAGGTTTTCTCACCACGATAGATGTGGAAAATATCAATAAAATTAAACTCTCCAATCAGTTTCTATTGTATTGCAATGGCTATA
>NW_016996917.1:0-558 GCF_001483705.2 Eufriesea mexicana | reverse complement strand
AGAACTCCGAAAGTAACTTTCCTCCTTACTTATGCACGGAAGTTAGCTCACCACAATATTAGTAGAAAATGCCAATAAAATTGAATTTTCCAGCCGGACTCTACAGCATGTCAACGGGTATGGCAGGCCAGTAGTACCCTTTCTCCATATTTATGCAAGAAAGTATGATCACCACTTTATTAGTCGAAAATATCAATAAAATTGAATTCTTCAGCAACATTCTACAGCACTTGAGCGGCTATAGCACGCCAATAGAATCTTTCGTCCTTATTTATGCAAGAAAGATAGCCTACCACGATATTAGACGTAACCATCAATAAAATTGAACTTTCCAGCCAGATTTTACAGCACTGCAATGCCTATAGCACGCCAATAGAATCATTCCTCCATATTTATGCAAGAAAGTTAACTCACTACGATATTAGTCGAAAATGTCAATAAAACTGAATTTTCCATCCAGCTACTATAGCATTGCAATGCCTATACCAAGCCAAAAGAATCTTTCCTCCTTATTTATGCAAGGAAGTTAGCTCACCACGATATTAGCCGAAAATGTCA
>NW_016996916.1:0-658 GCF_001483705.2 Eufriesea mexicana | reverse complement strand
GTCAAGTACAGCCATCTACTTGCCAGAGATTAGGTCTATTCAATATCTATAACCTGTTATATCGCGGTGAATAGACCACCAAACGCCTTCAATCCAGTGGCAAGTACAGCCGTCTACTTGCAAGAGTATAGGCCTATCCAAGATCAATAATCTGTTATAGCTTGGTGAATACATCGCATAACGCCATCAATCCAATGGCAAATACGGCCATCTAGTTGCCAGAGGATAGGTCTATTGAAAGTCTAGAATCTGTTATAGCTTAGTGAATACGTCGCCCAACGCCTTCAATCCAATGGCAAGTACAGCCTTCAACTTGCCTGAGAATAGGTCTATACAAAATCTATAACCTGTTATAACTTTGTGATCGCCTTCATTCCAATGGCAAGTACAGCCATCTACTTGCCTGAGAGTAAGTATATTCAAAACCTATAAGCTGCCATAGCTTGGTAATTAGATCGCCTATCGCCTGCAATCCAATGGCAAGCACAGCCAGATACTTGCCATAGAGAAGGCCTATTCTAAATATATAATCCGTTGAAGCTTCGCGAATAGGTCGCCTAACGCCTTCAACCAATAGCAAATACAGTGATCTACATGCCAGAGAATATTTCTATTCAAAATCTATAACCTGTTATAGCTTGGAGAATAGATCGCCTAA
>NW_016996915.1:0-627 GCF_001483705.2 Eufriesea mexicana | reverse complement strand
GCGTTCCGTAACGTCTGCTCATGTCATGTTTGGTTAGGTTACGACAGTATAACTTTGACTTTTGTGGTATACACTGCTATGCTGCGGATTTCTGCGCTCCACTGTGATCTAATATTCCCAGCTTTGAACAGGGAATGCTTGAAATGGTGGCCGCGGCGTGTTAGGTTTGTTAGTATGCTCGGTTAGGTTAGGTTTGTTCGGGTTAGGTTAGGATATATTTGACCTTCGTGCTATTCTCTGCCACTCTTTGCACCTCTGCGCGTTACTCTTCTCTATTATGCCCTGCTTGGCTGTGGGGAGGCCAGCAATTGAGGGCTGGGCGTGTTAGGTTGGGATTGGTTACGTTCGATTAGGATAGGTTATGCCAGATTATGTTAGGATGTCTCCTACTTTTCGCTATACATTGCTAATCGGACGGTTTCAGCGAACCACATTGCTCCACTATACTCTGGTTAGCTCTCGAGGGGCCAGCAATGGCTTTCGCTGCGCGTCAGGTTGGCTTACGTTACGTCTGCTTATGTTACGTTTGGTCAGGTTAGTGGTGGGTAGCTTTGTCTTTTGTGTTCTACACTGCAATTCGGTCGATTTCTGCTCCCCACTTTTACCTAATATTCCCTGCTTTGCTCT
>NW_016996914.1:0-1073 GCF_001483705.2 Eufriesea mexicana | reverse complement strand
ATAATGAAAAATTATCCCGAACTTCCAAGCATCAGCCTATTTATGCCAACATCTTTGTAGCACTCAGATCACGAGGCTAAAATAAATTGGTCTACCAAAGGTAGCAAAACTTGGAAATGCAAGATAGGGTTAAATAAAAGATGGATAGAAATATAAAGCAGATAGAGAAGTGTATGATAAAATACGGGACCTAGTCCCAAAGAAGTCAGGAGCCTCGATTATAGTGATTAAACTGCTGAAGAAGAGAGCAGTTAAAAAAGGAAGAACATTGCTACCCAGAAAAATAATAGAAAGAACAGTTACACAGAATAATAGCATAATCCCGAATTTTAAGTGTCAGTTTACTCAAACTTTAGCCCAAAAATTGAGCACTTTGTTGCTAATTGCGATTTTCGACTCTAAAATCTGGGAAAGGCTCTTCCAAAGCTAGAAAAATTAGAAAGGCAAGGTAGAGTAAAATAAAAAGAATGTGTGATCCTGGCAAGGAAGCGTGCAAACTCTAGATTTAGAAAGATGAATTTTAGATTTGGAAAGATGAAATGAAAGATGGATTTAGAAAGATGAAATTTATAGAAAGTGATCCTACTGTTGAAAACGAAAGATATAAGAACATCGCTATAGATGAATAATTACAATCTAACAATCTAATCCCAAACTCCTGAGCGTCACTTAAACCACTTCCAATTAGACTGGTACACAGCACATCATCGATCCCACGATATTCGAAACTGAAAATCGCGTTCGAAGTTACATCTGCAGACCTAGGAAAGACTCCTCCTGAGCTAGAACAATTTATAAACCCAAGATGGAGCAAAATAAGAAGTACATAGAGCTGTACGCAAAGCTGAGATAGAGAAGTCACTCGCAAGAAAGAGAGGTTCCGTGACAGGCTTAGTGATCCTACCATTAAAGAATGAAGCAATTTAAAACGAAGAGAACATAACAACCCATGAAAAGTATCAGAAGAACAATTATAACAGAATAATCCCAAACCCAAACTTCCAAGCATAAGTCTACTCAGACTTTAGACCATCGAACACACAATTTGACGATTTTGAAGCTAAAAATCGCGT
>NW_016996913.1:0-1046 GCF_001483705.2 Eufriesea mexicana | reverse complement strand
ATACTGAATGTGGTTGGAAAATACAAATTTATTGACATTTTCGACAAATATCATGGTGAGCTAACTTCCTCTCATATATAAGGAGGAAAGATTCAGTTCACTTGCTATAGCCGTCGCAATGCTATAGGATCTGGCTGGAAAGCTCAATTTTGTGGACATTTTCGACTAATATCGTGGTGTGCTGACTTCCTTGCGTAATTAAGGAGGAAAGATGCTCTTTGAGTGCTATAGCCATCGCAATGATATAGTTTGTGGCCGGAAAATACAATTTTGTTGATATTTTCGACTAATACCGTGGTGAGCTATCTTCCATGCATGGGTTAGGAGGAAAGATACTTTTGTCGTGCCGTATCCATTGCAATGCTGTTGAATATGGCTGGAAAATTCAATTTTATTGGCATATTCGACTAATATCGCGGTGAGTTAACTTTCTTGCATAAATAAGGTGGAAAGATTCTATTGGAGTGCTATAGGCATTGCAAAGCTATAGAATCTTCCAGGAAAATTCAATTTTATTGACATTTTCGACTAATATCGTGGTGAGCTAACTTTATTGCATAAATAAGGAGAAAAGATTCAATTGGCTTGCTATAGCCGTCGCAATGCAATTGAATGTGGCAGGAAAATTCAGTTTTATTGACTTTTTGACTAATATTGTTGTGAGCTGACTTTCTTGCATAAATAAGGAGGAAATATTCTGTGCGCATGCTATAGGCATTGCAAAGCAGTTGAACCTAGAAGGATAGTACAATTTTATTGACATTTTCGACTAGAATCGTGGTGAGCTACCTTTCGTGCATAAATAAGGAGGAAAGATACTATTGGCGCGCTGTAGCCGTGGCAGGGATATAGAATGTGGTTGGAAAATTAAAATTTAATGACATTTTCCACTAATTTCGCGGTGAGCTAACTTTCTTGCATACATAAGGAGGAAAGTTTCTAGTGGCGTGCTATTACCAATGCAACGCTATAGAATCTTCCTTGAAATTCAATTTTATTGACATTTTTGAGTAATATCGTGGTGAACTAACTTTATTGCATAAATA
>NW_016996912.1:0-2846 GCF_001483705.2 Eufriesea mexicana | reverse complement strand
GACTATTGTGCTGTACGCTGCAATCCTGTGGACTTCTGCGCTGTACACTGCTATACAATACTCTACTCGTCTCCCGGGAGGACAGCAATAGCGGCCGTGGCAGATAAGTTTGGGTTACATTACGTCCGCCTATGATACGTTTTAATTTGTTAGGAGAGGGTAACATTGACTTTTGAGTTGCGTACTGCTATGCCTCAGATTTCTGCGATTTAGTGTCCCCTAATATGCTCCGTATGGCTCTCGCCATGCCAGCAGTAGTGACCTTGGCAAGGCAGGTTGAGATAGGCTGCGTTTGATAAGGTTACGTTTCGCTGGGTTCGGATAAGATAGCTTTGACCTTTGTGTTGCACACTGCCCTTCGGTGGACTTCTGCGCTCTACAACGATCTAGTATGCTCTGCTCGAACATCGGGAGTCCAGCAATAGCGGTCGCGATACGTTAGGTTGAGTTAGAATACGTTCCGTTACGTTAGGTTGCGTCGCCTTAGGTCAGGGTAGCTTTGACTTTCGCGCTATACACTGCTCTCCGTCGGATTTCTACGCTACACGTTGCACTACCATACACTGCTCGAATCTGGGGAAGTAGTGGTCACTGCCCCTTTGATTGTGGTAGGTCATTGTTGGTTGCGCAACGTTGGCTTGTGTTAGGTTTGGATAGATTTGACTTTCGTAGTATACGCTACAATTGGGTAGATTTGTAAGCTATACTGCGCCCTAGTATGTTCCGCTTGGCTATGGCGAAGCCAGAAATGGTGGACTCGGCACGATAGGTTGAAATAGGGTACGTTTGTCAGGGTTACGTTAACTCTGGTTAGGTTTGGATTGCTTCGACTCTTATGATACACACAGAGTTTCTGTTGGCTTCTGCCCTCCACCCGACTCTACTATGCTTTGCTTTGCCCTGTGGAGACCAGCAACACAGGTCGCTGCATGTTAGGTTGGCATTGGTTACGTTTGGTTACGATAGGATTTCTTCGGTTAGGTTAGGATAGTATTGACATATACACTCAAAACCGATACTCCATGGAATTCTGTGCTATATTGTGCTCTTTCTTATTCTAGTTGTCTCTGGGGAAGACAGCAATAGTGGTCTCGGCACGTCTTGTTGGGTTTGGCTACGTTTGCTTTGGTTAGGTTAGGTCAGGGTAGGTTAGAATACCTTTGACTTTGTGCTTTACACTGCAACGACGAGGACATCTGTAGTCCCCTGTGCTCTAGTATATTCTGCTTGTCTCTGTGGAAGACAGCAGTAGTGGCCTCGGCACGCCATGTTTGGCTAGGCTACGTTCAATTTGGTTAGGTTAGGTCTGGTTAGGCTGTGTATCATTGACTTACGCGTTGTGCGTTGCTATTTGGTTACTTGCGGCGCTCTACTGTGCTCTACTATGCTCTGCTCGTCTCTGGGGTGCCAGCAATAGTGGTCATGGCAAGATAGTTTGTGCTAGGATGCGTTTGGTAATGTTACGATTGGTTAGGGTAGGATAGGGTAGATTCGACCTTTGAGCTGCACACCGTCATTAGGCGGGATTCTACGCTCTACATTGCTCTACTGTACTATGCTCTGCTCTGGGGAGTCGAGTAATGGAGTTCTCGGCAGTGTCGGTCGAGCTTGGCTACGTTCGCTTAGGCTATGTTAACATGTGTTATGTTTGGATTGCTCTGATTTACGTGGTATAGACTGTTGTTCGGCGGATTTCTGCCCTCTACTGTGCTCTAGTATGCTCTGCTCTGCTCCTCGGAGGCCAGCAGTGGCATTCCTCTCATGCTATACTTAGTTAGACTACGTTCGGTTAGGTTAGGTTAGGACAGGTTACGTTAGGATATCTGTGACTTTTGTTCTGTACACAGCAACGCCTTGGGTTACTGCGCCCTACTGTTCTCTAGCATATTCTGCTTGGCTCTGGGGAGGCAAGCAATTGTGTTCTCGGCGTGTTGAGTTGAGTTAAGCTACCTTCGGTCTTGTTAAGTTTGGCTATGTTAGGATAGGGTAGCTTAGACCATTGAGCTATGCACTGCGATTCTATGGGCTTCTGCGCTCCATCCCCCTCTAATATGTTCTGCTTGGCTCTGAGGAGGGCATCAATAGAGGTATCGGCACGATAGGAGGACTTAGCGTACGATTGGTTACGCTATGTTTGGATAGGCCAAGATAGCATACCTTCGACTTTTGTGCTGTATACTGCATTTCGATTAATATCTGATCTCTGCTGTGCTCTAGTATGTGCTGCTTGGCTAACAGGAGGCAAGCAGTGGCGGTCGTGGTACGTCAGATTGGATTACGTTACTTCCACTTATGTTACGTTTTGGTAGGTTCGGACAGGATAACTTTGACTTTTGCGCTATACAGTGGTAGTAGGTGGGTTCTTGCGCTTTCCGGTGCTATAATATGCTCTCTTTGGAACTGGGGATACCTACAGTTGCGGTCTCGGCACGGTAGGTGGAGTTATGCTTCATTTGGCTCGGTTACGTTCTGTCATGTTAGCTAAGGATGTATTCTACACTTCTGATTTACACTTCAGAGCGGCGGATTCCTACGTCGTGCTGCGCTCTAGTATATTTTGCGTGGCTCTGGTGAGGTCAGCAATAGAGGTCGCGGCACGATAGGTCGAGTTAGGCCACTTTCGGTTAGGATATCCTAGTCTGGGTTTGGTGTGGATTGCTCCGACTTTCGTGGCGTGGACAGTTTTTCGGCGGATTTCTGCGCTCTACTGTGTTCTAGTATGCTTTGCATGGCTCTGGAGAGTTCAGCAATAGTGGTTTCAGCGCGTTAGGATAAGATATGTAACGTTTGGTTATGTTCCTTATAGCTTGGTTAGGATAGGATAGCTTTACCCTTTGTGCTATGCA
>NW_016996911.1:0-588 GCF_001483705.2 Eufriesea mexicana | reverse complement strand
TAACTCAAACTAACGTGCCGAGGCCTTTACCGCTGGCCTCCCCAGAGCCAAGCAGAACATATTAGAGAGCAGTAAAGCGCAGAAATTCATCGAACAGCAGTGCATAGCACAAACGTGGGAGCCATCCTAACCGAACGTAGCCTAGCATTACCTAACAAATCGTTACGTAACTCATCCTACAGTGCCGCGACTAGCATTGCTGGCCTCCACAGAACGAAGCGGAACATAATATAGGAGAGTAGAGTGCAGACATCCAAGTAATCGCATTGCAAAGTAGAAAAGTCGATGCTATCCGTGCCTAACCAGTGCTAACGTTACCTGACCAAGCGTGCCCTATCCCATCCTATCGTCTCGAGGCCACTATTACTGGTTTCCCCAGAGACAAACAGAGCACAATAGAGCACTGTAGAGCGCAGAAATCCACCAAATAGCAGTGCATAACACGAAAGTCTAATCTATCCAAACCTACCCAAACTAACGCAACGGAACGAAACGTAACCTAACTAAACCTTACGGGCCGAGACAGCTATTACTGGCCCCCCAGAGTCGAGCGGAGTAGAGTAGAGCAACGTAGATCGTAAAAATCCA
>NW_016996910.1:9380-10136 GCF_001483705.2 Eufriesea mexicana | reverse complement strand
TCGTGCTGTACACTGCTTTCGGTGGATTTCAGCGCTCTACTCTGCTCTAGTACATTCTGCTTGTGGTTGCGGAAGCAGGCAATAGTCGCCGAGGAACGTTATGTTGAGATAGGCTACGTTTGGTTATGTTAGGTTCGGCCAGGTGAGACTTGGGTGTCTTTGATTTTTCTGCTATACACAGTAATGCGGCGCATTTCTGCGCTCTACAATTCCCGAGTGTATTCTCCTTGGCTCTGCGGAGTCCAGCGGGGGTGGTCAAAGCACGTTATGTTGAATTATGTTACGTTCGGTTATGTTACGTTCGGTCAGGTTAGCATAGAATAGCTTCGACTTCTGTGCTCTAGACTGCTATTCGGAGGATTTCTGCACTCCATGTTTCTGTACTATGCTCTGGTTGGCTCAGTGGAGGCCATCAATGGCGGTCTTTGGCCGTTAGGTTGAGGTATGTAACGTTTGGCTACGTTACGTTTGGTTAGGTTAGGATGGGGTAGTTACGACTTTTGCGGTATACACTGCTATTCCGTAGGTTTCTGCGATCTACTCTGCACTAATATTTTCTGCGTCTCTCCGGGCAGGACAGCAATTTTGGCCCCGGCAAGTTAGAATGCATTAAGTTAACCTTGGTGAGGTTAGGTTAGGTTATTTTCGGTAAGCGTAGCTTTGACTTTCGTGCAATACACTGTTATTCGGTTGGATTTCTGCAGCCTACTGTGCTCTGCTGTATTCTGCTTTACTCTGGGCAGGTCAGCAATAGTG
>NW_016996910.1:0-1153 GCF_001483705.2 Eufriesea mexicana | reverse complement strand
TCACTGATATTCGGTGGATTCCTGCGCTCTAGATAGCTCTACTATTGTACGCTCGACCCTCGGCAGGCCATCAATAGTGGTTGTGGGTCGTTAGGTCGAGTAAGTTTAAGCTTGGTAATGTTCGGTTGGGTTAAGTTTGGATGAGATAGTTTGACCTTCGCGCTGTTTAATGTTATTCGGAGGATTCCTACGCTACACTGTGCTCCACTATACCGTGCTCGACTCTCGAGAGGCCAGCAATGGTGGCCGTCGCACGCTGGGTTTATTTCGGTTACGCTTGGTTGTGTCATATTAGGAAAGGTCTTTTCCGGACAGGTTGGACTTTCGTGCTATAAACTGTTATTCGGTGGATTTCTGCGCTCCAATGTGCCCTAGTATATTCTGCTCGGCTATGGGGAGGCCTGCAATTGATATTTGGGCACGTTAGTTTGAGATATATTACGTTTGGTGATGTTACGTTTGGTTGGGTTAAGACGGTGTAGCTTTAACTTCTGTGCTACTCACTGATATTTGGTGGATTTCTGCGCTTTACATTGATCTACTATACACTGCTCGAATCTGGGGAGGCCAGCAATAGTGGTAGCGGCACATTGTGTTGAGTTAGGCTACGCTCCGTTTTGTTTGGTTAGGTCAGGCTAGGTTAATAAATCTTTGACTCTTGAGCTACACACAGCAGTGCGTTTGATTTCTGCGCTCTACTGTATTGTAGCATATACTGCGTGACTCCGGCGAGGCCAGCAATGGTTGTCTTAGGACCTCATGTTGAGTTCGGCAACGTTTGGTTTGGTTAGGTTCGGTCAGTGTAAGTTAGGATATCCTACACTTTTGTACTGTACACTGCAAAGCGGCTGATTTCTGCGCTGGACTGTGCTCTAGTATACTCTGCTTAGCTCTGTGGAGGCCAGCAATAGTGGTCGCAGCACGTTAGCTTGGGCTATGTTACGTTTGTAGAGGTCAGTTTCGCTTATGTTTGGTAATGATATCTCCGACATTTGTGCCATACACTGCCACTCGTTGGATTCCTGCACACTACACTGCTCTAGTATATTCAGCCTTGCTCTGCGGAGGACAGCAACTGCGGTCACGGCAGGTAATGTTGAGCTATGTTACGTTTCGTTTGGTTAGGTTTTGTAAGGTTAGGATGGTATACCTT
>NW_016996909.1:3890-5178 GCF_001483705.2 Eufriesea mexicana | reverse complement strand
GGATTAGGTTAGGCTAGTTTGGTTACGATGGCTTCGACTTCCTTGCAATACACTGTTATTCGGTGGATTTCTATGATCGGCTGTGCACTTCTACATTCTGCTTATCTCTGGGGAGGCCAGATGCTGTTGTCGCGGCACGAAGGTTTGAGTTATTCTACCCTTGGTTGTGTCAGGTTAGATGAGGTTAGGTCAGGGTATATTTGACTTTTGTGCTATTCATTGCAATGCTGTGGATTTCTGTGCACTACTATGCTCTAATATCTCTGCTTGGAACTGTAGTGGCCGGTAATAGTGGTCTCGGCACGTTAGGTTGGGTTAGGTTACTTTTCGTTTTGTTAGGTTAGCATGCTTATGTTAGAGTATCTACGGCTTTTGTGCAATACAATGCTATGCGGTGGATTTCCGCCCTCTGGCGTGCTCTACTATACTCTGCTTGGTCCTGTGGAGGCGAGCAGCAGTGTTCGCGGCACGTTAAGTTATATTAGCTATGTTTGATTAGGTTACGCTCGTTTGCGTTATGTTCGGATAGCTTTGGCTTTCCTGACAGAGACTGTTATACCGTGGTTTTCTGCGTTCTACTCTGCTCTACTATACTATACACATCTCTGGGGAGGCTTGCAAGAGCAGTAGCTGCACGTTAGGTTTTGTTTGCTTACGTTTGGGTATGCTACGATTGGTTTGGTTAGGAGACGATAGCTTTGACTTCTGTGATATGCACTGCTATTCGCTAGATTTCGGCGCTCGACTGTGTCCTCATTTGTTCAGCTTGGCTCTAGGATGGATGGCAATATTTCTCTTGGCACGTCATGCTGTGCTATGCAACGTTTGCGTGGGTTGGGTTAGGACAGGTGAGGTCAGGATGTCATTGACCTTTGTGATATACCCGGAAGCGCCGCAGATGTCTGCGATCTACTGTTCTGTAGTGTATTCAGCTTGTGTAGTCGGCAGTAGTGATGTAGGGCTGTTAGGTGGAGTTATGTTACGTTTGGTTATGCTATGTTTGGTTAGGTTAGGCAAGGACAGCTTTGACTTCTGCGCTCTGCACTGCTATTCGGTGGTTTTCTGCGTTCTACTGTAATCTAATACGCTCTGCTTTGTTTTGGGGAGAGCAGAAACTGCGCCCGTGGCACGTTGGGTAGAGTTATGTCACATTTGGGTTGGTCAGACTTGTTTGGGTTAGGATAGGATATCTTTGACTCTTGTGCTGCGCAAAGAAATGAGGTCGATTTTTGCGCTCTACTGCGCTCTAGTATGTTCTGCTCGGCTCTGTAGATGCCAGTAATAGTGG
>NW_016996909.1:0-203 GCF_001483705.2 Eufriesea mexicana | reverse complement strand
AGTATCCTGCTTGGCTCTGGGCAGGCCAGCAATAGTGGTCTCGGCAGGTTGGGCTGAGATGTGACACGTTCCGCTGTGTTTCGTTTGGTGAAGTCATGATACGTTAGTTTTGACTTTTGTGGTATACACTGCAATCTACGGATTTCCGCGACCTACAGCGTTCCAATATTTTCTGCTTGGATCTGGGGACGACACAAATATTA
>NW_016996908.1:0-594 GCF_001483705.2 Eufriesea mexicana | reverse complement strand
CTCTGCTGTCGTGCAGTATCTCCCGCTTGCCTCTGGGGAGAGCAGCAATAGCGGTCTCGGCACCTATGTTTGCGTTGTGCTGCTTTTGGTCAAGTTCCGTTGGTTGGGTTAGGCATATGTAGCTTTGACTTTTCTGATATAGATTGCGATTCTATGGATTTATGCGATCTACTCTCCACTAATGTGTTCTGCTGGACTCTGTGGAGCCCACCAATAGTGGTCGCGGCACGTTACGTTGGGTTAGGTAACGTTCAGCTTCGTTACTGTTGGATACGTTACGAGAGGATAGCATTGACTTTAGCGCATTAGTCTGCTGTTAGGTAGATTCCTGCTCCCTGCAATGCTTAAATTCTTTCAGCTTGCCTATGGGTAGGCCAGAAATAGTGGACTCGGCACGTTATGTCGAGTCATGTTACGCTCGGTTAGGCTTGGTCAGGCTAAGTTTGGTCAGCGTAGCTTTAACGTTCATGATGTACACTGCCATTCTGCGGATTTTTGCGCTCTGTGGTGCTCTAGTGTGTCCTACTTGGCTCTGGGGACGGCAACAATAGAGACCTCGGCACGTTAGGTTATGTCATGCTATATTTGGATTTG
>NW_016996907.1:0-1607 GCF_001483705.2 Eufriesea mexicana | reverse complement strand
TCCACAGCAACCATATAACCAGAAATGCAGATCATTTGTCCCTCGAGATAATAAAAATGACAAAGCAGCACTGACTACAGCCATAGTTAGAATATTGTAGCCGTTGAGTAACCTTATTCACTGATGATGTAAACTCCAAAGCAATTCAAGGACAATCAATGTATGATACTTTTCCGTTCATATACTTCCAATGACATTACGGTACATACTTCACCCACCAGTACAGCATAGTAGCCATGCATTACCAATTTGAATGAAAATCTAAGTTCTATATAAATCCTTGAATAGCATAATGCAGATCCGCTGCCACGCGAGGTATTAACAAACGATAACACAGTAATGAGTACAGCCACAATCACTGGAATGTAACCGTAGGAGTACCTTGTTCGCAGAGGATGTAAGTTAGAAAGAGATTCTAGGATAAGAAATATGTTGGGCGGCTATGTCTCGTGACATTTATAATTGGGAGTACTGCATTTGGTACATCTTCCAACACAACCTCGTCCACTACTAATACCAGTTCCAAAGCAATTCTAGGATAATCATTGTGTACGAAGGTTATGGCTGCAGATATTTACAATACTCATAACGGTACTTCGTGCGTCTAAAAATAGAGCACCGCCGATGCTGAATGAATCAGTTCAGTGATGACTTAGATCTTATACATTTCTAGAATGACAAGATACGGATCCATTATCCGTTGTGATGTTAACAAGTGGCAACGGAGTACTGCATACAGTCATCATAACCGTACGGTAGCCGTTGGAATACTTTTACCACTAGCGATGTTTGTACCGAGGCAATTCTGGAATGACAAATCTATATTATGTTCATAGCCCGAAATATTTCCAATTGACTGTACGTTGCTTATTACAACCAACAATATAGCACTGTAGCCGTTAGACAAATCTGTTCGATGATTATTGAGATTCTAGAACAATTATAGAACGACAAAGTACAGATCCACTGTCCCACGAGGTATTAACAATTGACGACACAGTAATGAATACAGCCATCGTCACAGTACTGCAGCCGTTGGACTACTTTGTTCCCCGATGACGTAAATTCCATATCATTTCTGGAATAATGAACGTTCACTGCGTTTATGGCGTGAGAGACTTCCAACTGAATGCACGGTACACAGTACACCGACAACTAGAGCATTGCAGCCGCTATATCAATCTAGTCAAGCATGATTTATATCCCTTAGCTATACTAGAACGTAGAAAACTGATCCATTATCCCACGAGATAATAACAATTGACAACACAATGCTGAGAACAGCCATCATAACAGTACTGTAGCCGTTGGACTACTTCGCTCACCAATGATGTAAGTACCGAGGCAACTCAGTTATAGTCAACGCGTATTACGCTTGCGCCTTGAGATATCTTCAAATGACAGTACGGTACCTGCCGCATGCACCAACAGAGCACAGCTGCCGCAGGATTAGTCTGTAAAATGATGGCTTATATACTATAACAATTCTAGAATGACAAAATACATATTCAATGAGCCTCGAGATATTGACAATTGACGACACAGCACTGAGTACAGCTATCATCACAGTAATGTAGCCGATGGACTAAATTTTACACTGATGACGT
>NW_016996906.1:9871-10280 GCF_001483705.2 Eufriesea mexicana | reverse complement strand
GCTTTTCTCTGAGGAGGCAAGCTATGGCGGCCGATTCACGTTACGATGAGCTACGTTACGTTCTGTCGTGTTACGATTGGTTAGGTTAGGAGGGGCTAGCTAAGACTTTTGGGTTATACACTACTGTTCGGCGGATTTCTGAGCTCTTTTGTACTCTAATGTGTTCTGCTTGCCTCTGGGGAGGCCAGATGCAGTGGTCGAGGTACGTTAGATTGCGTAATGCTAAGGTTGGGTAGGTTAGGAGTGGGTTTCTCTGACTTTTGAGATATAGTATGCCATTAGTTGGATTTCTGCACCCTACCGCGCTTCAATATTCTCAGCTTGGCTCTGGGAGTGCCAGCATTAGTGGTCTCGGCACGTTATGTTCAGTCAGCATACTCTCGGTTAGGTTGTGTTAGGCTGAGTTTGA
>NW_016996906.1:0-3770 GCF_001483705.2 Eufriesea mexicana | reverse complement strand
CGCGGCGCCACGTGGCGCCGCGCGGTGGTCGCGTGGATGCCGCAGGGTATGCGTGTGACGCGGTGCGGTGGTAAACGTGGTGTTTGTTCCTGTAAACAACCCGTCTCGCGCTCATGGACACGGATGGATCTGTTGCGATATCTCTTCGCGCCGGGAGGGAGCTACTGTTGTGTCGCAGGGGCGTCCTGGCAGTTCCGAAGCCTTGAAATCCAGGGAGCTCCGAAATGTGAAGGGCTGGCCATCGTGGCGGCTTTAGTGGCTAAAAGCTCCAAGATACCACGCCCCCTCAACCAGGTGGCCGGTTATATGTGGAAGGTTTCCCACACATGACGAGAAAGATAGCTTCGACCTTCTTGCTGCGCACTCAGTAATGGTTCTGTCGGAACGTTAGGCTCAGGTAAGGTACGTTTGGTTAGGTTAAGTTAGCTTTGGTTAGGTTTGGAAGACTTCGACCTTTCTGCTATACCCTGCGATTCTATGGTTTTCTTCCCTCTACTATCCTCTATTATGCTCTGCTTGGCACTGTGGTGGCCGGCATTACTGGTCGCGTCACGTTAGGTTTAGTTAGTATACGTCTGGATATGTCAGGTTATATTGGATTAGGTTATGGTAGCTATGACGTATGAGGTCAACACTGATATACCATGGTCTTCTGTGCTCTACTGAGCTCTATCGTATCCTGCTTTTCCCTGGAGAAGCCAGCATTAGTGGTCGTGGCACGATGAGTTGTGCTTTGCTGCGCTTGTTAATGTTACGTTTGGATAGGCTAGGATAGGATAGCTTCGAGTTCTGTGCTCTACACTGCTATTCGGTGTACGTCTACGCTATACGTTGCTCTACTGCAACCTGCACGACTCTGGGGATGCCAGTAACACTGTTTTCGGCACGTTAGTTTCAGTTGAGCTACGTTTGGTTACGTTGTGTTAGTTTGGGTGTGGTTTGGACAGCTCTGGGGAGGCCTGCAGTTGTGGTCTCGTCACGCAATGTTGAGTTATGTTACGCGTGGCATGGCTAGGTTCGGACAGGTTTGGTTAGTGCAGCTGTAACTCCATCGTAATACACTGCCGTTCGGTTGATATCTGTGCACTGAAATGCTCTACTAGCATCTGCTTGCCTGTGGGGAGGCCAGAAATAGCGGCCGTGGCAGGTCTTTGTAGGACATGCTACGCTTTGTTAGGCTACACGAGGCTAAGTTTGGTTAGGATGGCTTTGACCATGGTGCTATACACTGATATGCGGTCGATACCTGCGCTCTGCAATGCTCTAATAGCACCTGCTTGTCTCTGGGGACGCCAGCATTATCGGATGTGGCACGTTCGATTCTGGTAGGTTACGATTGGCATGGTCAGGTTTGGTCATGTTTGGTAAGGGTGTCTCCGACTTTTGTGATATACACTGGCTTTCGGTGGGTTCCTGCGCTCTGCTCTGCTCTAGTATATTCTGCTTGGCTATGGGGACGCCAGAAGTATTGGCCTCGGCACGTTAGTCTAAGTTATGTTGCGTTTGGTTACGCTACATTTGGTTAGTTTCGAACAGGGCACCTTAG
Source organism: Eufriesea mexicana (assembly GCF_001483705.2). Classification (NCBI taxonomy): domain Eukaryota; kingdom Metazoa; phylum Arthropoda; class Insecta; order Hymenoptera; family Apidae; genus Eufriesea; species Eufriesea mexicana. Next base: position 2,224 of record NW_016996906.1, on the reverse strand, counting down.
ACTATTGTGCTATACACTGGTATTCGGCTGATTTCCGCGCCCTAAATTGCTCTACTACTCTCTTCTCGGCTCTCGTGAGACCAGCAGGAGTGGTCTTGGCACGTTAGGTTTCGTCAGGTTATGCCTGGTTGGGTTAGGTTACGTTGTGATAGATTAGGATACCTTTGGCTTTTGTGATACACACTGCTGTTTGTTGGATTTCTGCGATCTTCTGTGCTCTGGTATATTCTGCTTGGCTATTGGGATGCGAGCGGTATTGGTCTCGGCACGTTAGTCTAAGTAATTTTGCGTTTGGTTAGGTAACGATTGGTTAGGTTAGGATAGGATAGCTTTGTTTATTGTGCGTGACCCTGCTATTCGGTGGATTTCTGCGCTGTACTGTGCACTAGTGTGTTCTCCTTCGCTCTGAAGAGGGCAACAATATCGGTCTAGCTAGGCACGTTAGGTTCGATAACGTTGCGCTTGGTTATGCTACGTTTGGTTAGGCTAGGTTTTTTTGCGACTTTTGTGCTATATACTGCTATTCGGCGGACTACTGCGCAATAATGTAATCTAATATGCTCTGCCTGCCTCTGTGCAGACGAGCAATTGTGGTAACGGGATGTTAGGTTTAGTAGGGTTACGTTTGGTTAGGCTACGCTTATTTGGGTTTGGTATGGATAGCTCTGACTTTCGTGGTATACACTGCTATTCGACGTATTCCTGCACCGTACTGTGCTCTAATATGTTTCGTTTGGCCCTGAGAATGGCAGTAATAGCGACCTCGGCACGTTAGGTTGATTTTTGCTACGTTTGGTTAGGAAACGTTCGTTAGGGTTAGTTAAAGTTAGCTTCGTCTTTCCCGGCATAGACTGTTATACGGGGGATTTCTGCGCTCTGGTGTGCTCTACCATACTCTGATCGCCTATGTGGAGGCCAGTAATATGGGCACGTTAGTTTGATTTTGGCTACGTCTGGCTATGTCACGTTTGGTCAGGGCAGGAGTGGGTAGCATTGACTTTTGGGCGATATACAGCTTTTCGATGGACTTCAGCGATATACTCTTCTCTAATATGATCTGCTTGGATCTGGGGAGGCCTGCAATAGTGGTCTCGGCACTTCAATTTGTGTTAGGCTACGTTCGGTTGGGTTACGTTGGGTTAGGCTAGGAGTGGATAGCTTCGACGTTTGTCCTATATACTGATGTTCGGTGCACTTCTGCGCTATATCGTGCACTAATGTGCTCTGCTTGGATCTGTGGAGGTCAGCAATAGTGGCCGCGGCACGTTAGGTTTTGTTACGGTACGTTTGGTTAGGTTATGTTAGCACGCGTTACGTTTGGAGAGCTTCGACCTTTCTGCTACAGACTGCCATCATATTGACTTCTGCGCCCTATTCTGCCCAAATATGTACTGCTTGGCGATGGGGAGGCCAGCAGTACTGGTTTAGGGATGTTAGGTTGAGTTATGTTACGTTTGGTTACGCTCGTAATGCTACGGTTTGTAAGTTTAAGATGGGATAGCTATGACATTTGTGCTGTTCACTGATATTCGGATGATTCCTCCATTCTACTATGCTCTAATATACCCTGCGTTGCTCTGGGGTGGTCAGAAATAGTGGCCGCGGCACGTTAGGTTTTGTTAGGTTACGTTTTGCTAGGTTATGTTAGCATGGGCTACGTTTGGATAGCTTTGGCCTTTCTGCTATACACTGCCGTTCTATTGACTTCTACGCTCGATGCTCCTCCAATATGTTCCTCTTGGTGATGTGGAGTCGAGCAATATTGGTCTAGGCACGTTAGGTTTTGCTAGCTTTCGTTTGGGTATGCTGCGCTTTGTTTGGTTCGAGAGGATAAATTTGACTATTGTGCTGTATACTGCTAATCGGTGGACTACTGCGCTATAATGTCCTCTAGTATGCTCTGCCTGGCTCTGGGGAAGCCAGCAGTAGTGGTCTTTGCACGGTCGGGTGAGTTAGGTTACGTTTGGTTAAGTTATGCTCGTTTCGCTTAGTGTCGGATATCTTTGACTTTCTTGGTCTATACTGTTAAAAGGTGGATTTCTGCGCTCTACGTCAGTCTACGATACTCTGCACGACTGTGGCGGGCCAGCAATAGTGGTCTCTGCATGTTAAGTTGAGGTACGTCCTTTTATGGTACGATTGGTAAGGTTAGGAGAGGATGGCATAGACTTTTGTGCTGTACTCTGCTATTCGGTGGACTTCTGCGCTCCACTGTTGTCTGATA
>NW_016996905.1:0-600 GCF_001483705.2 Eufriesea mexicana | reverse complement strand
TCATCCATACCACAACACATCCATCCATCCATCCGTCCATACGGCCATCAGTCCATACATTCACCCATCCATACAACCAGCCTTCCATACAACCATCCTGCCATACAAACACCCATCCATACATCCATCGATACATACATCCATCGATACGTACATCCATCCATCCATTCATCCACCCATCCATGCAGCCATCGAACCATACATCCATCCATCCATACAAGTACCCATCCAAGAATCGATCGATCCATACATCTATCCATCCATACATCCATCCATACATTAATACATCCACACATCCATAAGTCCATACATCCATTCATCCATACAACCAGACATACATCCACACATACATCCATACATACATCCATACATCCATCCATCCATACATCTATCCATCCATAAATCCATCCACCAATCCATTCATCCATACATACATACATTCATACATCAATACATACATCCATGCACACGTACATCCAGAAATTCGTACATCCATACTCCCATACATGCATACGTCCATCGTACCATACATCCATCCATCCATACTAGTACTCATCCATACAACAGGCGATCCATACATGTATCCATCCATACATCCAT
>NW_016996904.1:0-754 GCF_001483705.2 Eufriesea mexicana | reverse complement strand
TATTTATGCAAGAAAGTTAGCTCACCACGATATTAGTCAAAAATGTCAATAAAATTGAATTTTTCGGACACATTCTATTGCATTGCGGTGGCTATAGCACTCCAAAACGATTTTTCCTCCTTGCGTGTGCAAGGAAGTTAGCTCACCACGGTGTTAGTCGAAAATGTTAATATAATTGAATTTTCCATCCAGATTCTATAGCACTGCAATGCCTATAGCACGCCAATAGAATCTAAACTCTTTATTTATGCAAGAAAAATAGCTCACCATGATATTAGTCGATACTGTCAATAAAACTGAACTTTCCAGCCAGATTCCAGTGCATTGCAATGGCTATAGCACTCCAGAAGGATCTATCCACCTTACTTAGGGAAGGAAGTTGGCTCACCACGATATTAGAAGAGACTGACAATAAAATTAAATTTTCCAGGACGATTCGATGGCATTGATGTGCCTATACCACGCCAATAGAATCTTTTCTCCTTATTTATGTTAGGAAGTTGGCTCAGCACGATATTAGTCAAGAATGTCAATTAAATTGAATTTTCCAGACAGATTTTTCTGCATTGCGGTGGCTATAGCACTCCAAAAGGATATTTCCACCTTACGTATGCAAGCAAGCTAGCTCACAACGGTATTAGTCGAAAATGTTAATAAAACTGAATTTTGCATCCAGATTACAGAGCATTGCAATGGCTATAGCACGCCAATAGAATCTATCCTCCGTATTTATGCAAGAAAGTTAGCTCTCCAT
>NW_016996903.1:0-387 GCF_001483705.2 Eufriesea mexicana | reverse complement strand
AACATTCCTAAACCGATAATATAGGAATAAAACAGGGTTCCATAGACTCGGAACGCTGAGTCATAGTCTAGGAATGCATAATTGAGAAAGAAAACGCGAGTATGACAGAAGACAGGCTGTAAAATACTCAGAGAGAGACAGAGTGTCACAAGAAACTGTCAATTGCGAATCACTGTGAGTCTACCATTTAGGGTTTAGCATTGACAGTATAGTTTTAATAAATCCCTTTCACATTTCCAAATTGCGTCTATTCTGTTACCCACCCAACGTACCTAAACTGATAATATGAGAATAAAACAGACTTCCATAGACTCAGAACGGTCGGTATTTGGTAATGCTCATAAAGAACGAAGAGTGAGATGAGAAAAAGGAAGACGACGGAGCCAG
>NW_016996902.1:0-699 GCF_001483705.2 Eufriesea mexicana | reverse complement strand
GGGAGGCCAGGAGAGGCCATGGACACGGCCTAAAATTCACGCCGTCCATGGTGCTGCAGGCCAACCTGAACCACTCGCGGGCGGCTCAGGACTTATTCCTGCAGACGCTCGCCGACCTGTGCGTTGGGTTGGCTGTTACCACCGAGTCGTACCGCATCCCCGACCAAGACGGGTGGTTCGGGGATCGGGACGTCTCCGTGGCAATTATCGCCAGGGGACTGCCGCGGACACCCACTCCCACGCTGCTTCACAGCGGAGGGCGCTTCGTGGCGGTCTCCTGGAACAACGTTGTCGTGGTGGGGTTCTACGTCTCCTCCAGCCGCGGCCTCTCGTCGTACGAGAGGTACCTGGACGAGGTCGGGAGTTTCCTGAACGGCAGGGGTAATCGCCGGCGACATTTCCGACGCGGTGTGTGCTTCGCCACCGGATACGGGTTGTTGGAGTAAAAATAAACTCTACGTCCTAGTGATGTGAGGGGGCGATCCCTCCCCCTGCGTTTTGTCTTTTGTCTTTTGTCGCCGGTTTTCTGGAGACGTTGCTGACCTGCGTGACTCCGAACAGACGGGCCAGTTCTAACCGTTCGCCCGTTTAACCCTTTCGGCCCGAGCGGTGACTATAGTCACCCAATCCCGATGATATCGTAAAAAGAATGTGTTAACCAATGTTATTTATGATGAACATTTTGGTAAGAATTAAAAG
>NW_016996901.1:0-285 GCF_001483705.2 Eufriesea mexicana | reverse complement strand
TAAGGTTTGTATAGCTTTGATTTTTCTGCTATACACTGCAATTCTATAAATTTCCACTCCCTATACTCCTCCAATATGTACCGCCTGGCCCTAGGGAGGACAGAGATGGTGTTTGCGGCACGCTGGGTTGATGTTGCCTACGTTTTGTTGTGTTAGGTTGCGTTCGGTTATATCAAGTTATTCTGAGTTTGGTATGAATGACTTTGACTTGTATGCTATACTCTGCTATACGTAGGATTTAGGGGCTCTACTCTGCTCTAGTATATTCTGCTCGACTCTCAGGAG
>NW_016996900.1:4992-5239 GCF_001483705.2 Eufriesea mexicana | reverse complement strand
AACCTAACCTAACCTACGCGTACGTAACAATACTAGTCTACCGTGCCGCGCCAACCACTCCTGGCGTCCACAAACACATGCAGGTTATGGCAGTGCACGTTGAGGCGCAGAAATCCATAGAAAAGATTTGTATGGCACAAAAGTCAATGCTACCATGCCTAGACCAATCCCAACCTGACCTAACCAAACGCAACGTAACTCAACCTGACGTGACGTGACCACTATTGCTGGCGTCCCCAGAGGCATG
>NW_016996900.1:0-335 GCF_001483705.2 Eufriesea mexicana | reverse complement strand
ACCGTCCCAATCCCCTAACCACACGTCTTGATCGAGGATATGTTGCGGCTCTGCTGTAACAGCCAGCCCAACATCCTGTTCAACGCGCGTCTGCAGGAGCAGCTCATGCGACGCCCGTGGGCGGTTCAGGTTGGCCTGGAGCACCATGGACGGCGTGAAATTTAGGCCGTGTCCATGGCCTCCTCCTGGCCCCCCACCTTTCGGGCCGGCTGCGAGCCCGGCGTTCCGCCGGTCGGCGGGCCATTCGCGGTAGCGGTCGCGTAGACGGAATTCGCGGACGCAACTTTTGAATGGGCTCTCGCGGGCGCCGAGAAGGACGCGGAACTTGCAGGCGC
>NW_016996899.1:0-568 GCF_001483705.2 Eufriesea mexicana | reverse complement strand
GATTCTGTAGCATTGCAATGGCTATAGCTCGCCAGTAGAATCCTTCCTCCTTCTTTATGCAGGGATGTCAGCTCACCACGATATTAGTCGATAATGCCTATAAAACTGAATTTTCCATCCAGACACTATAGAATTGCTGTGGCCATATCTGGCCAATATTTAATCTTTCCGCCGTGTTTATGCAAGAAAGTTACATCACCACGATAATAGTCGAAAATGCCAATAAAGTTGCATTTTCGAGGCAGATTCTATAGCATTGTAATGGCTGTAGCCCGGCAATAGTATCTGTCCTCCTTGTTTATGCAAGGGCGTCAGCTCACGACGATATCAGTCGAAAATGCCAATAAAATTACATTTTCCAGGCAGCTTCTATAGCACTGCAACGGCTATAGCACGCCGATAGAATGTTTCCTCCTTATTTCTGCATGGGGGTAAGCTCACCACGATATCAGCCGAAAATGTCAAAAAAACTAAATGTTACAGACTGATTCTGTAGCATTACAGCGGCTATAGCGCGTCAATAGAATCTTTCCTCCTTATTTATACAAGAGAGTTAGCCCACCACGAC
>NW_016996898.1:0-1133 GCF_001483705.2 Eufriesea mexicana | reverse complement strand
CAAACTAGGGCGCAGAAATCGATAGAATCCCAGCGTATAGCAAAAAAATCGAAGCTATACGGACCATACCCGTGCTAACATGGACTAACGAAACGTAGCATAACACAGCCAAACATGTCGCGTCCAATGATTCTGGCCACCCCGAAGCAAAGCAGAGCATGTGGGACAGCAGTTGAGTGGAGATGTCCAACGAATGTCAGTGTACATCGCCAAAGTCGAAGCCATCCTAACCAAACGTAACATAACTCAAACTAACATGCCGAGACAGATACAGCTGGCCCACCAGGGCTAATAAGAATATAGTAGAGCACAGTGTAGCGCAGGTATCCGCGGACAGCTGTGTGTATCGCGGAAGTCTAAGATACCCAATCCTAACCTCACCGAACGTAACATAATAGAACTTCGCCTAACACAACCTAATGTGACGTGACCGATATTGCTGGCCTCCACAGAGCCAAGCTGAAAATGTTAGAGCACTGTAGAAAACAGAAGTCCACCGAATAGCAGTGTACAGCGCAGAAGTCTGGGCTACCGTATCCTAGCCTAGCCAAACGTAACAAAAGCGTACGTAACATATCAGAAACTAACGCGCCGAGACCACTACTGCTGGCTTCCCTAGAGCCAAGTAGAAAATAGTAGAGAAGAGTGGATCACAGGAATCCATCGATTATCAGTGTATAGCACGGAAGGCAAAACTATTCTAACCAAACATAGCGTAACCTAGCCTAAGCAAACGTAACCTAACCCAACCCGACGTGCCGCGAACGATATTGCTCGTATACCCGGAGTCGAGCAGAGTGCTGTTGAGCAACGTGGATTGCAGAAATTCACCGAATAGCAGTGTACAGCACAAAAGTCGAAGTAACGCTAATATAACCTGACACAACCTAACCGAACCAACCGTAACCTACCTGAACTTAATTGCCTGGACCACTACTTCTGGCCTCCCCAGGGTCAAGCAGAATGAAGTAGAGCGGAGTCGAGCGCAGAAGTTCACCGAACAACAGTGTATAACACGAAAGTCAGAGCTACCCTTACTGAAATTAACATAGCATAAAGTAACCAAAGGTAACATAACCCTACCTAACGTGCCGAGGCCAATATTGCATGCTTTCCCAGGGCTAACCATAACA
>NW_016996897.1:0-594 GCF_001483705.2 Eufriesea mexicana | reverse complement strand
ATGAATTTATGTACGCGTGTATGTATGAATCTGTGTATTGGTGTTGTATGGTTGCTTGGATGGCTGGATGGATCGGTGGACGGAAGTATGTACGGAATGATGTATGGATCGATGGATGTATGGATGTATGTATGTGTGGATGGCAGATATATGGATGGATGGATGTATTGATGTACACTACGGATGCATGAGTGTATGGATGTATGGATGTATGTATGGTTGTTTGTGTGGATCTATGTAGGGATGTATGCAAGGGTGTATGTATACATGTATGTACGGATGTATGCATGGATGAATGTACGAATGTTTTTATTGATGTATGTATGGATGGATGGATGGATGGATGAGTGTATGCGTGGATGGATATATGGATGTATGCGTGTGAGGATGTATGGATGTATGGATTGGTGGATGTGTGGGTGTATGGATGTATGGATGTACGGATGTACGCATGAATGGATGAACAGATGGATTGATGTAGGGATTCATGGATGGATGGAAGGATTGGTGGGTGTAGGTATGGGTGGAAGTATTTATGGGTCGATGGATGTATGGATTGGTGGATGTTGGGATGGATGGACGTATGGAAGTATG
>NW_016996896.1:0-436 GCF_001483705.2 Eufriesea mexicana | reverse complement strand
TAGCTCACCACGATATTAGTCGAAAATGTCAACAAAATTGTATTTTCCAGCCACAAAATATATAATTGCAATGGCTACTGCACTCAAAAAGCATCTTTTCTCTTTACTTACGCAAGGAACATAGCTCACCCCGATTTTAGTCCAAAATATCAACAAAATTGAACTTTCCATCCAGATTATATAGCATTGCGAAGGCTACAGCATGCGAAATAGATCTTTCCTCCTCATTTATGCAAGAAAATTAGCTAACCACGATGTTAGCCGGAAATGTCAATAAAATTGAATTTTGCAACCAGCTTCCAGAGCATTGCAATGGCTGTAGCACGCCTTGAGGATCTTTCCACCTTACTTACGCAAGGATGCTAGCTCACCGCGATATTAGTTGAAAATGTCAACAAAATTGTATTTTCCAGCCATATTCTATATCATTGCAATG
>NW_016996895.1:0-990 GCF_001483705.2 Eufriesea mexicana | reverse complement strand
TGCACGTGGCCGGGGACTCGCGCCACGGAGTGCGTCGTGGTGCCGATAAAAATTGAATTTGTTCGCAAGTTTTTTCCTTGTCTTGTTGTGGCATCAACGAAGTTGTGGGCACCGCTACGCCGCAGGTAGGCGAGGGACGGCGCCCATTGTCAGCCGCGGAGCCGCGCATCCGCCCAGCGATGGATACTTGCGCCGAGGGTCACACCACAATGCAAGCGGCGGAGCAGGAGCTTGCAACCCATACCATGGTAACCATCCCGGGGAAGCCGGACAATTTACCGAGGATGCAAGGTAAGGTCACTGTTGGTGGTGTCGACGCGGCTCCAGTGGAGCTTCCGTCGACGAAGGACAGGGCAATTAGCCCTACTGCAGGTGCTACAAGGCGCGTGACTCGTAGCACCGCATTGCGCAAGGCGCTGCCGGCGGACCTCGAGGGGGAGTGCTCCGCCTTCGCAGGTGCCGTCAGCGTTACGGGCGGCTGCGAAACGTCGTCTTCATGGGTATCCACCGCGAAGACGGCGAAGTGGCCGCGGAGGTCGGTGTTGGATGAGTACGACCCATTCGAAGGTTTGGATAGTATTTATCTTGCCCCGAAACCCACGAGCATAAGTCTGCTGTCTGCGTTGGAACTGTCTGCCATCATATCCGAGAATTGCGCGAGGATAGAAACGATGGCAGACAAGAGCAAAAACCTGCACGGCCCATACGTTCGCGCCTTCCGTATGTGCGCGAGGGTGGTGGATTCGGCAGGCTGGGAGATGAGTCTCCAAGTAACAGCCGGTTCCGCGTGCTGATGGCGGAGATCGCCGGTCTGCGGAAGAAGGACGTCTCCCAGCAGGCGGTTATAACTAACTTGCGGGAGAACGATGCCTCCCAGCAGGCGCAGATCGCCACCTTGCGCGCGGAGCTGGATCAGGAGCGGAGTCCGGTAATCGTCGACCCCGCGTCCGCTCGAAATGTGCGTGCGTCCGCGGGCGCCGGAGCAGCGGC
>NW_016996894.1:0-5893 GCF_001483705.2 Eufriesea mexicana | reverse complement strand
GTTTTCATTTAAAGGTAACTCTATAATAATCAACGTATGGGGCGGTTATGGCTCGAGATATTTGCAATCGACATTACGGTACATAGTACATCCAACATCAGAGATCTGTTGTTACCTTATTGATCCGATCACTGATGATATATATTCCACACCAAGCCTAGAGTAAAAGTAATCAGATCCATTATCCCTCTAGATGTAAGCAATTGACAACACAGCACTTAGAACAACCATCGTGGCGGTACTGTGAATCGTTACATCACTTTGTATGTTGATAATACATTTCCCACTCTCATTCTGGAAATATCAATGTGTAGTACGCTCATGGCTAGAGATATTTGCAATTGATACAACGGTACATAGTACCTACACCAGCAGAGCCTTGTAACTATTGGATTAACATGCTCAATGATGATTTAGAATATGTAGCAAGTCTAGAATGAAAAATTACGCACCCGTTGCATCGCCAGGCATTATCAATTGGCAAAGCATGACTGCGTACAGCCCTCATCACGGTAACGTACGAGTTGTAATATTTTGTTCACTGATGATTTAAAATCTGAAGCAATTATAGAATAATCATTGTATAGTGCGGGAATACCTGGAATAACTATTGGATTAACATGCTCAATGATGATTTAGAATATGTAGCAAGTCTAGAATGAAAAATTACGCACCCGTTGTATCGCCAGGCATTATCAATTGGCAAAGCATGACTGCGTACAGCCCTCATCACGGTAACGTACGAGTTGGAATATTTTGTTCATTGATGATTTAAAATCTGAAGCAATTATATAATAATCATTGTATAGTGCGGGAATATCTGGAGATATATACAGATGACTGTGCATCACTCAGTACACCCGCCAACAGAGCACATTAGCCACTGGAATAATCTGTTCGCTTATGATTTCCAAGGCCTAGGAACTCTAGAATGAAAAGATACAGATACATTATCCTTCGAGGTATTAAAATCTGACGACACATTACTGCGTACAGCCATAATCACAGTACTGAATCGTCTGAACTACTTTGTTCACTGATGACGAAAATTCCGAAGAAATTCCAGATCAGCGAATATATATTAATGTTATGGCTAGTGATGTTCACAACTGACTGTGCTGAACTTTGCACATCAACCAACAGAGCACTCTAGCTGTTGGATTAATCTGTTCAGTGATGATTTATGTTGCTTTGTGATTATAGAGTGGCAAAGGACAGACATGTTGCCGCACGAGGCGTTAACAATTAACATAATAGGATTGTTTGCAGCCAACATCGCATTACATTAGTCGGTGGACTAATTTATTCCCCGCTGATTTAAGTTTAGCAGGAATTCTAGAATAATCAATGAATAGAACAGTTATGGTTAGAGACATTTGCAATTATCCGTACAGTTCTCAGTGCATCCATCAACGAATCACTACAGCCGCAGAGAAAACATGTTCAATTATCATGTATATTCTATTGTAACTATGGAATGACAGAAGGCACATCTGTCACAGCTCGCGATATTAGCAATTCCCAAAACAGCACAGAGCACTGCCAACGTCACTGTACTGCAGCAATGGGATTGATCTGTTCTGTGGTGATATATATCCTATTGCAGCTCTAGAGTAGAAAAGAAGTGGCACATTACCGCTCTGGAGATTAAAGTTGACGAGACGATACAGAGTATAGCCATGATCGCGTTACTTTACACGTTGAAAAAATTTGTTCATTGATAACTTAACTTTAACAGCAATTCAAGGAAACCAATGCATAGTACGATTATGGCTAGAGATATTTACAATTGACAGTAAGGTATTTGGTACATCCATCAACGCAGCGCTGTAGCCGTTCAATTAACATGCTGATTGACGATGTAGGTTATATAGCAATTCTAGAATGACATAAGACATAACCCTTATAACTCGAGACAATAACCATTGATATAGCAGTGCTGAATACAGCCATTGTCAGAGTACTGCAGGCGCTGGATTAATCTGTTCACTGATGACCTATGCTCTCCAGTAGATCTAGAATAACAAAGGTAAGCATCAGTTATATATAGAGATATTTAAAGCTCCCAGAGTGGTATTTGTGGCATCCACCAATAGATCACTGCCGCAGTTTAATTAGTCTGTTCAGTGATCGTCTAAATACTATAGTCGTTCTACAGTAATCACGGCATACATCATTTATGCCTAGAGATATTAACAGTTACCAGTAATTCCGTTGGTACATTCTCCAATGTTGCACTGTATCCATTGGGTTAGCCTCTTCAGCGACACGTCATAACCTGCGCAGTTCCAGAATGCGGAACGAGAGGCGCATTATCGCTCTAGGCAACGGTAATTGACGAAACAGCAACTAATACAGCCATCACCACAGTATCTTAGCGGTTGGACTGATTTTTCCACTGATAATTTAAGTATAACTGCAATTCGGGGATAACCAATATATAGTACGCCGTGCCTAGATACATTTGCATTTGACAGTACACCAATAGAGCACTGTATCCGTTGGTTTAATCTGTACAGTGATGACGTAAATTCTATTCCGGTTTCGCAGTGACAAAGAACTGACCAATTATCTCTCGAGACATTAGCCATTGACGAAACAAAACTGTGTACAGCCACCATCGCAGTTCCCTTATGCTGGATTAATTTACTAACTGATGCTGCAAATTATTAAGCAAGTTTAGAACTATCAATGTATAGTACATTCATGGATAGAGATATTCGTAGCTGCTAGTACAGTTCTAAGTACGTCCATCAACGGAGCACTGTAGCCTTTAGATTGGTCTGGTCAATGTTAACTTACATTCCATAGCAATTCTAGAATGACGCAAAGCATCTTCATTAGCTCTCGAGGTGTTAACAACTAACAGCACAGTGCTATGTACAGCCATTATCACTGTACTGTAGCACTTGGGATAATTTGCACACTGAACACTTAAACTCCACAGTAGTTCTAGAAATATCAACGTATACATCATTCATCGCTATAGGTATTTACAGCTCCCCGTTCGGTTGCTCGTGCGTCCACCAATAGAGCACTGCAGCATTTGGGTTAATCTGATAAGCGATGATTTATATTCCAAAGTAGTTCTAGAATAATCAATGTATAGAACAGCTATGGCTACATTCATTTGCAACTCCCAATATGGTAGACGGTACATCCAGCAATAGAGCTCTGTAGCAGTTGGATTAACGTGTTCGGCAATTACTAACGTTCCGTTGCATTTCTAGGATGACAGAGGACAGGCATATCTTCGCTCGCAACATTCACACTTGACGAAGCAGTACTAAGTACGACAATCATCACATCACTTTAGCCGTTGTAGTAAGTAGTACGCTGAGAACATGAATATAACTGTAATTCGAAGATAATCAACGTATTGTCGGTTATGGCAGAAGAACTTCGTAGTTGACGGTACCGCTATCAATATATCCATCATAAGTGCACTGTAGCAGTTATATTGACCTGGTCTCCGATCACATATGTTCCACAGAAGTTCTAGAATGGTCAATGAATGCATCAGCTATGGATAGAAAAATTTTTAATCTCCAGTGCTGTAGATGGTACATCTACCAGTAGGTTACAGCGGACGTTGAATTACTGAGTTCAGTGACGATATAAATTGTATTGCAAATCTAGAATGGCAAAGGCAGACCCATTGTCGCTCAAGAATTTAACAATTGTCGAATCAGAACGGAGTACAGCCATTATCACAGCACTTTAACAGTTGTACCAATTCGTTTACTGTTATTTCAGGCTTAGCAGCTATTCTAGAATAACCCATGTATAGTACAGTCATGGCTAGGGTTATTTGCACTTGAGAGTACGGTTCTTAGTACTTCCACCAGTAGAGCACTGTACCCGTTGCATTCGTCTGTTCAGTGATGACTTAATTTCTTTTGCAACTCTAGAATGACAAAACACACATCCGTTGGAACTCGAGTTGCTAACAATTGACACAACAGTACAGATTACAGCCGTCGACATATTTCAATGATGCGACAGTATTGCAGAAGTCGTATTAATATGTACGCAGATTATTTAAGTTCCACAGTACTTCTAGAATAACCATTGTATACATCAGTTATGGCTGGAGATATTTGGAATTGAAAGTACAGTTCTCAGCACTTACACCAAAGGATCACTGTTGCCGTTGGCTTAATAGGCTCAGTGGTGATATAAACCCTTTTACAGTTCCAGAATGACAAATGTCTGACCCATATCCGCTCGATACGTTCAAAGTTGACGAGACACTGTTGAGTACAGCCATCGTCACACTACTGCAGCCGTTGAATAAATTGATCCACTCATGATTTAACTTCCGCAGCAATTCTAGAATGGTCAACGGATAGATCAGATATCTCAAGTGGCATTGACAAATGACAATACTTTACCGAGTGTAGCCGTCCACATAATATTATAGCCATTGTATTCAAATGTTCGCTGATAATCTAACTTGTTCAGCGATTGTAGAATGATCAGTGGATAGGGAACTGCCGCTGGACATACTGACACATTTCAAAACAGTACTGAGCACGGGCATCATTATACAAATGCTGCTACTTGTTTAATTTACTCCCTGATGGCTTAAATTCCACAGCAGTTCTAGATTTACCATTGTGTAGATCGGTTATGTCCAGAAATATTTACAATTGGCACTACTGCGGCTAGTACATCCACCAACAGAGCACTGATGCCATTGGAGTAATCTACTGAGTGATGTAAATTCTACAACAATCCTAGAATGACGAAAGGCAGACGCACTGTGGCTCGACATGTGAGCAATTTGTGAAATAGGAAAGAATGCAGCCACAATCGCTGTGTCGCAGCCATTGGGTTAATTTCATCACTGATGATTCAAATTACACAGCAATCCTTGAATCATAAATGTATGGGTCAGTTCTGGATGGAGATGTTCACAGTTGGCAGTACGGTACTCAGTACATGCACCTCAGATCACTGTATCCGCTAGATTCATCTGTTCAGTGAGGATTTAAACTCCACGCCAGTGCTAGAGTAATCATTGTAAATGTAAAATACGGCTAGAGATATCTGCCATTGGCAGTGCGGTACTTGGCATGTCCACCATCAGAGCAGTGTATCCATTTGATTAATCAGTACAGAGAAGCAAATTCCACAGCAATTTGTCAGATCCACAGCCGCCCGGGGTATTAAAAATTTGACAACATTGTACTGAGGGCAGTCATCATCACAGAGCTGTAGTCTTTGGATTAATGGGTTCACTGATGGTATATGTTCTACAGCAGTCCTAGGATAACGAAACCATGGTGCAGTTATGGCTAGCGACAGTTACTGTTGACAGTAGGTTTCTTAGCACGTGCAGTACCAGGTCACTATAGCCGTTGGATTAAACTGTTCACGGATTATCTATATCCTTCTCCAATTCTAGTGTGACAAAGGACAGATCTATTATCGTTCGAGATGTTAACAATTGAAGTAACCGAACCGGGTACAACCGCGGGCACATGGCTGTAGTAGTTGTATAAACTTTATCACCCATATCTTAAGTCTTACAACAAATCTAGAATGATCAATGAGTGGAAAATTTATGTCCAAAAAAATTTGGTGCCGGTGGTAATCTACCTAGTACATCCACTAACGGAGAACTGAAACAGGTGGATTAATCTGTTCAATGATGAATTGCATTATGTTGCATTTCTAGAATGGCAAACGTAATATCAATTGCATTGCCAGGCATTAGGAAATGACACAGCAGGACTGAGCACACCTATCACCACAGTTACGTGGTCGTTGAAAATATTTGCACAACGATGACTTGAATTTCTCAGCAAATCTAGAATGATCAATGCACGGCACGCTTGTGGCTAGAGCACTAAGAATTCAGGGTATGGTACACAGTGCCTAAAACATC
>NW_016996893.1:0-506 GCF_001483705.2 Eufriesea mexicana | reverse complement strand
GAAAATATCGGAGCACTGCAAGCCGCAGAAATCCACCGAATAGCAGACTAAAGTACTAGTACTAGTGCCAGTTCTAAAGCCCTAGATATCCTCTCCTCACGTAAAGAATCGTAACATAACCATACGTATCCTAGCATACGCTAACGTTCCGCGACCATTCTTTCTGGTCTCCCCGGAGCGAAGCAAGGACATACTAGAGCACAGTAGAGCGCAGGAATCCACACAATGGCAGACTATAGCACTAAAGTCAAAGCTATGATCTTCTAACCTAACCCATCGTTTCATGACCAAGCGTAACCTAACTCAATCTAACGTGCCGCGACCACTATTGCTGGCCTCCAAAGAGCAAAGAAGCACATATCAGTGGAGAGCAGGACGCAGAAACGTATAGAATCGCAGTGTACAACAGATATGTCATTGCTACCAAACCTAAGCCAAACATACGGAACATAACCCAATGTGTCCAAAGACAGCCAAACGTGCCGAGACCGCACCTGCTGCCCTAC
>NW_016996892.1:0-445 GCF_001483705.2 Eufriesea mexicana | reverse complement strand
AGAGCCAAACGGAAAATACTGGAGCGCAGCAGAGCACAGACATCCACCTAATAGCAGTGTATAGCACAAAAGTCAAAGGTATCGTAACCTAACTTGACTTAACATAACCTAACCAAACGTGGAATAACTAAGCCTAACAAGCAGGGGCCTCTACTGCTGGCCTCCACAGTGCCAAGCACGGCATATTAGAGCACACTTGATCGCAAAGGTCCTCCGAATACCCGCGTATAGCACAAAAGTCAATGTTGTCCTGTCCTAACCTAACCAAACGTAACATATACAAACGCAATCTAACTGTGACTAACTTGCCGAGGCCAATACTGTTGGTCTCACTAGGAGCAAGCAGAATATACTAGAGCACAATACAGTGCAGAGATCCACGGAACAGCAGTGTATGTCGCAAAAGTCATAGTTACCCTTTCCTAACCTGACCAACCGTAACATT
>NW_016996891.1:0-663 GCF_001483705.2 Eufriesea mexicana | reverse complement strand
CTATGGTACGCTTGACCAGGCTGCGTTAGGTTAAGTTTGGTTAAGATGACTTTGACCTACGTGCTGTACACTGCTATTCGGTGGATTTCTGCGCTCTGCTTTGCTCGAGTTTATTCTTCTTGGCCATCGGGATGCCTGCGGTACTGGTCTCAGCACGATAGTGTGACTTAGGTTGCTTTTGGTTATGTTACGTTCGATTTGGTTAGGACAGTGTAGCTTTACTTTTGTGCTATACATTGCAATTCGGTGGATTTCTGCGCTATGAATTGCTCCACTAGACTCTGCTCGACACCCGGGAGGCCAGCAGTAGTGGTCGTGGCACAATATGTTGAGCTGCATTTCATTTGGTTGGGTTGGGTTACGTAGTGTTAGGTGGGTAGTTTCGACTTTCGTGCTACACACTGCTATCCTATGGACTTCTGTGCTCTCCAGTGCGCCATCACAATCTGCTTGTCTCTGTGGATGCCAGGAGTAGTGCTCTCGGCACGTTAGGCTGAATTGTGTTACGTTCGGTTAGGTAGGGTTTTGTTAGGTTTTGGTTAGGTTAGCTTTGAATCTTGAGGCGCACACCGCTATTCGGAGTATTTCAGCTGTCGTGAGGCCAGCAGTAGTGGTCGTGGTACGTCAGGTTTGTAAGGTTACGTCCGCTTATGCTACGTTTTG
>NW_016996890.1:0-382 GCF_001483705.2 Eufriesea mexicana | reverse complement strand
AGCACAGCAGAGCGCAGAAATCCAACGAATAGCAGCGTATAGCGCAAAAGTCAAAGCCACCATGACCAAGCCTAACCAAACCTAGCATAACCAAACATAACATAACACAAATTATCGTGGCACAGACACTGTCGCTGGCTACCTCAAACTGGAGTAGAGTATAGTGGAGCAATGTACATCGCAGAAGTCCACCGAATAGCAGTGTGCGGCGCAGAAGTCAATGTTATCCGATCCTAACATAAGCAAACGTGACATAACGAAACACAACCAAAGCAAACCAATCCCGGCTAGACCGCTATTGCTGGACTCCCCATCTCCAAGCAGAGCATAGTAGAGGATTGTAGAGCGCAGGAATCCACCGAAAAGCAGCGTGTAGCACAAA
>NW_016996889.1:0-1960 GCF_001483705.2 Eufriesea mexicana | reverse complement strand
TAGGGAGGCCAGCAATAGTGCTCGCAGCAGGTTAAGTTTAGTTATTCTACGTTTGGTTAGGTTTGGTTCGGTCTGGTTAGGTTAGGATATCTTTGTGTTTTGTGCTATACATTGCCATTTGGTTGCTTTCTGCGGACTATTGTGCGTGACAATACTCTGCTTGTCCACGGGGAGGTCAGCAATAGTGGTCGTGGCACGATAGGTTTTGCTAGGCTACGCCTGGTTTGGATGTATTTGCTAGGGTCATGTTCGGATAGCTTCGACTCTCATGGTATAGACGTTTATTCGGTGCACTTCTGCGCTCTTGTGTGCTCTAATATATTCTGCTTGGCCCTGGGGATTCCAGCAATAGTGGCTGCGTCTCGTTATACTGAGCTCGGCTCCGTTTGGATGGGTTACATTTGTTTCGGTTAGGTTTGGGTGGCTATGACTTTTTTGCTATTCATTGCGATTCCATGAACATCTGCGCTCTACTATCCTCTAATTTGTTCTCCATGTCTCTCAGGATTGCAGCAATAGAGGTCTCGGCGCGTCATGAGCAGTCATGTTACGTTAGGTTACGTAACGTTTTGTTAGGTTAGGACAGGATAGCTCTGACTTTTATGCTGTACACGTCTATTCGGTAGATATGTGCGCTCTACTGTGCTCTAATATGTCCTGCTTGGCTATAGGGAGGCCCGAAATAGTTGTCTCGGCACGTTTGCCTGAGTTATGTTGCGTACGGTTATGATACGTTTGGTTAGATGAGGATGATGTAGCTTAGACTTTTGTGCTGTACACTCCTATTCGGTGGATGCCTGCGCTCTACATTGCTCTACTATACGCTACTCTACCCTGGGGAGGCCAGCTGTGGCGGTAGTGGCACTGTAGCATGAGGTAAGTTACGTCTCGTTAGTTTAGGGTAGGCTAGGTTTGGTTATGAAAGCTATGACTTTTACGTTGAACACCGCTACACCTTGGGTTTAGGTGCTCTACATTCCTCCATTACGCTCTGCATATCTGTGGGGCTGCCAGCAATGGTATTCTCGGCACGTTACGTTCAGCTTGGATACGTTCGGTTAGGTTGGGTTAGGACAAGTTATGTTACACAGGCATTGACTTTTGTGCTTTACACTGCAATGCGATGGATTACTGTGCTCTATTGTGCTTTAGTATATTGTGCTTGGCTCTGGGGATGCAAGCAATAGTGGCCCCGGCACGTTAGGTTGAACTACATTACGCTTGGTTAGGTTTGGATACTCTGGGTTAGGTTAGGACAGCCTTTACTATCCTATATACATTGCCATCCTATGGACTTCTGCGATCCACGGTCCTCTAATATGTTCTGCTTGGCGATGGGCAGCCTAGCAATAATAGGCTCGGCTCGTTAGTTCTAGTTAGCTTATGCTCGGTTTGTATAGGTTGAGCCTGGATTGGTCAGGACTTCCTTCACGTCTGTGCTACACACTGCTATTCGGTGTCTTTCTGCGCTCTTCTGTGTTCCAGTATACCCAGGTATTCGCGGGGGAGGCCAGAATCTTTGGTCTCGGCACGTTAGTTCAAGTTAGATAGCGTTTGTTCATATTACGTTTGGATATGTGCTTATAGGACGGTATTGTCTTTTGTGCTATTGACTGCTGTTCGGTGGATTTCTAAGCCCTACATATCTCTACTGTACTCTGCACGAATCTGGGGAGGCCAGTAATAGTTGCCTCGACAAGATAGGTTGAGTCTGGCTACGCTCGGTTTGGATGCGTTCGCTTGCTTTATGAGCGGATAGCTTCGATTCTCGTGGCATACACTGTTATTCGCTGCATTTCTGCGCTCCACTGTGCTCTACCATATTTTGCTTGGCCCTGGGGTGCCCAGCAATAGTGGCCACGGCTCGCTACGTCAAGTTATGCTTCGTTTGGTTCGTTTACATTTGTGTGGATTATGGTTGGCTGGCTTTGACTTTTCTGCTATACACTGCGATTGTGTG
>NW_016996888.1:0-486 GCF_001483705.2 Eufriesea mexicana | reverse complement strand
TACGTCTCGTAAGCTAGTCGGTCTTTCGAATAATCGCGAACTCGTTCGGGCGCGTCGCGATTTCCTATTTGCCGCGTGTTTGATATTTCATTCCCTATTTTTATGGAAACTTGAAAATGTCTTAGCGTTGCGACAGTAGAGTTTTAGTATATCGAATCGAAGTTCCCTTTGTAAGACACGAAATATAATAAAGTGTTAATAGATTCGCTTTAACTTTTTTCGCTTCAAGTTAGGTTAGGTTACCTTTGATACAGATAGCGCCAGCAGGCTGCGCCACTAGGGCGCATGTCCGGGTCTCGATGCGTAGCCACCTCCACGTGGTGAGACCTGGTAATTGGAATTATTTCTCAAAGAAAAATCTTTGGAAAATAATTCCAAGCTAAGAGTTACGCACAAAGTTTAAAATATTTGCTATCTCTTGTAAAATTTTAATATGTCTCTTGAACGTTTGAACATTTCTGAGGCTCCGAAAGTTATGTGCATAGA
>NW_016996887.1:0-837 GCF_001483705.2 Eufriesea mexicana | reverse complement strand
GGGTGGATGTATGGATGGATGGATGTGTAGAAAGGTGGACGTATGGATGGATATATGTATGGACGAATGGCTGTATGGATGAAGGGACGAATGGATGGTTTGAGGTATGGATGGACGGATGTAGGGTTGTATGGATGTATGGACGGATGTATGTATTGATGTATGTGTGGATGTATGCATGGATGTATGTATGGATGAATGTATGCGTGTATGTATGGATCTGTGTATTGATGTGTGCATGGATGCATGGAAGGATGGATGGATTGGTGGATGGAAGTATGGATGGAAGGATGTATGGATCGATGGATGTATGGATGGGTGGATGTTTGGGTGGCTGGATGTATGGAAGGATGGATGGATGGATGGATGGATGTATGGAAGGATGGCTGTATGGATGGATGGATGTATGGATGGATTGGTGTATGGACGGACGGATGTACGGATGTATGGATGTATATATGGAAGTGTGTATGGGAGTACGTATGGATGTGTGGATGTACGTATGGAGGTAGGTATGGATGGATGGCTGTATGTTTGGACGGATTTATGGATGTATGGATGTGTGGAAGTATTTGGATGCATGAATGTATGGATGTATATATGTATGGACGTATGTATGGATAAATGTGTGCATAGATGGATGTATGGATGGGTGCTTGTATGGATGGATGGATGTATGGTTCGATGGAAGTATGGAACGGTGGATGTATGGACGGATGGATGTTTGGATGGACTGAGGAGTGGATGGACGGATGTACGGATGTATGGATGCACGGGTGTATATATGCATGGATGTATGGGTGTATGGATGTATGGGTGAATGGATGGATGGATGTA
>NW_016996886.1:0-274 GCF_001483705.2 Eufriesea mexicana | reverse complement strand
GACCTATACACTGCTATTCGGTGGATTTCAGCAATCTACGTTGCTGTACTATACTCTGCTAGAACCTCGGGAGTCCAGCAATTGTGGTCGCGGCCGGTTAGGTTGAGTTAGCCTATGTTCGGGTATGTTTCGTTCGTTTGTATTAGGTATGAGTCGCTCGGACTTTTCCGATATACTGGGCGATTCTATGGATTTGTGTGTTCTGTTATCCACTAACGCGTTCTAGTTGGCTCTCGAGAGGCCAGCAATCGAGGCCGTGGCACGTTAGTTTGTG
>NW_016996885.1:288-607 GCF_001483705.2 Eufriesea mexicana | reverse complement strand
ACTTGCCAGGTGATATATCTATTCAAGGTCAGTATTCTGTTATAGCTTGGTGAATAGTTCGCCTAACACCTTCAATCCAATGGCAAGTACAGTCATCTACTTGCCAGAGAATAGATCTATTCAAAATTTATAACCTGTTATAGCTTGGTGAGTTGATCGCCTAACGCCTTAAATCCAATAGCAAGTAGATCCATCTACTTGGCAGAGAATAGGTCTACTCAAAACATATAATCTGTTATAGCTTGGTTAATAGGTCGCCTAACGTCTGCAACCAATGGCAAGTACAGCCATCTACTTGCCAGAGAATAGGTGTATTCAG
>NW_016996885.1:0-240 GCF_001483705.2 Eufriesea mexicana | reverse complement strand
CAAGTACAGCCATCTACTTGCAAGAGAATAAGTCTATTCAAAATCTATATGCTGTCACAGCTTGGCGATTAGATCACCTTACGCCTTCAATCAAATGGCAAGTACAGCCACCTACTTGGCAGGGAATAGGTCTATTCGAAACCTATAACCTGTTATAGCATGGTGAATAGATCGCTCATCGCCTTCAATCCAATGGCAATTACAGCCACCTACTTGCCAGAGAATATGTCTATTCAAAAT
>NW_016996884.1:0-588 GCF_001483705.2 Eufriesea mexicana | reverse complement strand
AGCAGGCCATGTTGTGCTATACTACGTACGGTTAGGTTAGGGTATCCTCGTCCTCTGCGCTATTCGCTGCTATGTGATGGATTTTTGCCCAGTACATTGCTCTACTGTACTGTGCTCGACTCTGGGGATCCGAGGAATGGCGGTCGCGGCACGCTAGGTTGTGTTATGCTACGTTTGGATAGGCTAGGTTATGCTAAGTTTAGATAGGGTAGCTTTGACTTTCGTGCTATATACTGTTATTCGGTGGATTTCTGTGATCTACTGTGCTCTATAGTATTCTGCTTGGCTATGGAGAGTCCAGAAGCACTGGTCGTGGCACGTTATTTCCAGTTATGCTACCTTTCGTTAGCATAAGTTGGGTCAGGTTACGCTTGGATATCTACGACTTTTGAGCTATTCTCTGCAATGCGGTGGATTTCTGCGTTCTAGTGTGCTCTAATACATTCTGTTTGTCTCCGTGGAGGCCAGCAGTTGTGACCTCGTCAAGTTAGCTTGAGTTATACTTCGTTTGGGTATGTTACGTTTGGCTGTGTCAGGATTGGCTGGTATGACCTTTGTGCTATACACTGCAATTCGGCGGATTTCTGC
>NW_016996883.1:0-755 GCF_001483705.2 Eufriesea mexicana | reverse complement strand
GCAGTGTATAGCACAAAAGTGGAAGCCTCCCTAACCAAATTAACCTAACCTAACCTGACCAAAGGTAACTTAACCGGTCGTGCCATGACCACTATTTCTGGCCCCTCCAGAAGCAATCGGACGCTTGAAGAGCAACGCAGAGGGCAGATATCAACCGAGTGGCAGTGCACAGCACAAAAGTCAATGCCATCCCAATCAAACTTAGCCCAACCTAACCTAATCAAGCGTAATCTCAACCAAACGCGCCAGGAACACTATTTCTGGCCTCCCCACAGACAAGAAGATGCTAGTAGAGCAACGCAGAGCGCAGATATCGACTGCTTAGCAGCGCATGGCACAAAAGTCAATGCTATCCTATCCTAACCAGGCCAAACGTGACGTAACCAAACTTAACGTAACTCAGCCTGTTGTGCCAAGACCACGATTGCTCTTCTCGCCAGAGCCAAATAGGAAATATTGGAGGGGAGTAGAGCGCATATATCGATAGAATCGTAATGCATGGCACAATAGTCGAAGCTACTATAACCCAACATAGCCACACGTAACACTACAGAACGTAGCATAGCTCAACATAACGTGCCGAGACAACCATTGCTTGGCTCCCCAGAGCCACGCAGAATTTCTTGGGGCACAGTAGAGCGCAGATATCCGCAGAATAGCAGTGTATAACACAAAAGTCAAAGCCATCCTAACCATAATTAAATTAACCTAACCTAACCGAACGTAACGTAACCCAGCCAAACGTGCCGCGTCCA
>NW_016996882.1:0-1173 GCF_001483705.2 Eufriesea mexicana | reverse complement strand
TTATCCAATAAGAAGTTAAGTTAACAAAGAATGTATATAATATATATTGTATTATTGAAATTGATTTCTCTATTATCCAATAAGAAGTTAAGTTAACAAAGAATGTATACAACATATATTTTATTAATGAAATAGGTATACTTATTATCCAATAAGAAGTTAAGTTGGCAAAGAATATATACAATATATATTTTATTAATGAAATTGGTATACTTATTATCCAATAAGAAGTTAAGTTAACAAAGAATGTATATAATATATATT
The DNA here is from genome assembly GCF_001483705.2 of Eufriesea mexicana. Lineage (NCBI taxonomy): Eukaryota > Metazoa > Arthropoda > Insecta > Hymenoptera > Apidae > Eufriesea > Eufriesea mexicana. Next base: position 909 of record NW_016996882.1, on the reverse strand, counting down.
GTATTATTGAAATTGTTTTCTCTATTATCCAATAGGAAGTTAAGTTAACAAAGAATGTATACAATATATATTATATTAATGGAATTCTTATCCCTATTATCCAATAGGAAGTTAAGTTAACAAAGAATGTATACAATATATATTGTATTAATGGAATTCTTATCCCAATTATCCAACAAGAAGTTAAGTTAACAAAGAATGTTACTATGCCTGATAATACAATTATACATTTATGTAATTTTCAGTTATTTTTAACGGTATGAATGTGTAGTATGTGTAAATGAAATTAAGATTAACTAGACTGGAAAGCAAGGGTAGTTATAGTTAGAACAGCAGCGTGAAAAGTGTCAATGGAATTGCTTATTCACAGTAATTATTTTGCTTCTTAATTTCATTTTAGCCCGTGATAAGTATATTTTGGAATCCAGCATCTTCTCTTTTGCCAATATATATTCGCAGGATTTGCTTTTATATTCAATTCGTTACAGTTAGATCTTCGTATACACGCACTCGTACCATCGTACGTGAATTTTGGCACACGGAGCTCAAAAGATGACAGCTAGTGGAATTTCTATACCGAATATGATGGAATAATGCAAAAACGCATGATGTAGTATCTATGTAGTTGTCGCTACTGTTAATTGCTATTATCGTTTCCTTGTTTATGGATCAGTTCGCGATATTTGCAGATTTGCAATGTACAGTCAGTGTGTCAGTCAACCAACGACCAACAATTTGGACATTTACTCGAAATATATAGTGTTAAAAAAGAAACAGACTAAGGTTTCATAGTATTTTACAGGAAGAATTAAACATACTCAATGGTCCTGGAAATTACAATAAAATAAGGGTATTCCTATTCTGCAATTAAATATTTTATATAATAATAATAATTATTATTATTTAATA
>NW_016996881.1:567-811 GCF_001483705.2 Eufriesea mexicana | reverse complement strand
TTATGGAAGAAAGTTAGCTCACAACGATATTAGTCGAAACTGTCTATAAAATTGAACTTTCCGGCCAGATACTATAGCACTGCAAAGCCTGTAATACGACAATAGCATCTCTCCTCCTTATTTATGCAAGAAAGGTAGCTCACCACGATAATTGTCAGAAATGTCAATAAAATTGATTTTTCCAGCAGGATTCTAATGCATTGCAATGGCTATAGCACTTCAGAAGGATCTTTCCGCCTTACAT
>NW_016996881.1:0-475 GCF_001483705.2 Eufriesea mexicana | reverse complement strand
AGCACGCCAATAGAATCTTTTCACCTTATTTATGCAAGAAAGTTAGCTTTCCACGATATTAGTCCAAAATGTCAATGAAATTGAATTTTCCAACCAGATTCTATGGCATTGCAATCGCTACAGCACTCCAAAATGATCTTTCCTCCTTACTTGTGCAAGGAAGATATCTCACCACGATATTAGTCGAAAATGACAATAAAATTGAATTTTCCAGCAAGATTCTATAGCATTGCAATGGCAATAGCACGCCAATAGTATCTTTCCACCTTATATATACAAGAAAGTTTGCTTTCCTCGATAGTAGTCGAAAATGTCAATAAAATTGAACTTTCAAACCACAATCTATATAATTGCAATGTCCATAGCAAGCCAATACAATCTACGCTGCTTATTTAGGCAAGAAAGGTAGCTGACCACGATAATAGTCGAAACTGTCAATAATATTGATCTTTCCAGCCAGATTCTATAGAATTGC
>NW_016996880.1:0-562 GCF_001483705.2 Eufriesea mexicana | reverse complement strand
CGCCAAAATCATCTTTCCTCCTTATTTACCCAAGGAGGTTAACTCACCGCGATATTAGCCGAATATGTCAATAAAATTGGATTTTCCGTTCAGATTATATGTCATTGCAATGGGTATAGCACGCCAATAGAACCTTTCCTCCTTATATATGCAAGAAAGCTAGCTCACCCCGATATTAGACGTCAATGTCAATAAAATTGAAACTTCCAGCCAGATTCTATAGCATTGCGACGGCTATAGCACGCCAATAGAATCTTTCCTCCTTATATATGCAAGAAAGTTACCTCACTAAGAAAGTTACCTCACCACGATATCATTCGAAAATGTCAATAAAATTGGATTGTCCCGCCAGATTCTATCGCGCTACAATGGCCATAGCACGCCAAAAGCATCTTTCCTCCTTATTTATGCAAGGAGGTTAGCTGACCGCGATATTAGCCGAAAATGTCAACCAAATTGGATTTTCCATCCAGATTATATGTCATTGCAATGGGTATAACACGCCAATAGAATCTTTCCTGCTTATTTATGCAAGAAAGTTAGCTCACGCCGATATTAGTCG
>NW_016996879.1:0-943 GCF_001483705.2 Eufriesea mexicana | reverse complement strand
TAATATCGTGGTGAGCTAACTTTCTTGCAAAAACAAGGAGGAAAGATTATATTGGCAAGCTATTACAACTGCTATGCTTTAGAATCTGGCAGGAAAATTCAATTTTATTGTCATTTACGACTAATATCATGGTGAGCAAACTTCCTTGCATAAGTAAGGCGGAAGGATCCATTTGGCGTACTATAGCCATTGCAATGATGTAGAATGTGCCCGTCAGATTCAATTTTATTTACATTTTCGACTAATATCGTGGTTAGCTATCTTTCTTGCGTAAATAAGACAGAAAGATTCTATTGGCGTGCTATTGCCATTGCAATGCCAAAGAATTTGACTGGAAAAGCACATTTTATTGACATTTTCGACTAATATGCTTGTGAGCTATCTTTCTTGCATATATCAGGAGGAAAGATTCTGTTGGCATGCTATAGGCATAGCGATGCTATAGAATCTTGCTCGAAAATTCAATTTTATTGACATTTTCGACTAATATCGTGGTGAGTTAACTTTCATGCATAAACGTGGAAGAAAGGTTCTATTGGCGAGTTATAGCCACTGCAATGCTATATAATCTAACTGGGACATTAAATTTTATGGACTCTTACGACTAATATCGTGGTGAGCCAACTTCCTTGCATAAGTAAGGAGGAAAGATCCTTTTGGCGTGCTATAGTCATTGCAATGCTGCAGAAACAGGCTGGAAAGTTCAATTGGCTGGAAAGTTCAATTTTATTGACATTTTCGATTAATATCTTGGTCAGCAATCTTCCTGGCATTAGTATGGAGGAAAGATCCTTTTGGCGTGCTATAGCCTTTGCAATCCTGTAGAATCTGGGAGGAAAATTCAATTTTATCGACATTTTCATCTAATATCGTGGTGAGTTATTTTCTTGCGTAAATAAGGAGCAAAGATTTTATTGGCGTGCTATTGCCATTGCAATGCTAT
>NW_016996878.1:0-611 GCF_001483705.2 Eufriesea mexicana | reverse complement strand
AAGAGCGCAGAGGTCAATAGAATGTCAGTGTATACCACTAAAGTCACAGCTATCCTATCCTAATCTAGCCAAACGTAACATAGCCGAACGGACACCATCTCAACCCAACGTGCCTAGGCCACGATAGCGGCACCCCAGAGCCAAGGAGAACACACTAGATGACAGTAGGGCGAAGCAATCCAACTAATAGCAATGTAAAGCAGAAAAATAAATGCTATCCAAACTAAACATAGCCTATCCTAAGCAAACTGTACGTTACCTATCTACATGACGTGACGAGACCACTGTTGCTGGAAACCCTAGAGCCAAGGAGAATATGCTAGAGCACAGTAGAGCGCAGAGAGCCGGCGGAAAGCAGCGTATAAAACAAAAGACAAATTTATGCTATCCTAATCTGACCGAAGAGGACCAAACCAAACGTGGACTTACTAAACCTGACGTGCCGAGACCACAATTTCTGGCCTCCACAATACCAAGCTGGGCCCATTAGAGGTGAGGAGAGCGCAGAGGTCCATAGGATGGCATTGTATAGCATGAAAGTTAAGGATATCCTATCCAAAGCCAAACAAACCTAACCTAATCAAACTTAACCTAACACATCCTAACACGCC
>NW_016996877.1:0-497 GCF_001483705.2 Eufriesea mexicana | reverse complement strand
AAGAATGAATATATGCATGCATGTATGGATGTATGGATGTATGGATGTATGTATGTATGGATGTATGGATGTATGTTTGGATGAGTGGAGGTATGTATGTATGGCTATATTGATCGATGGATGTATGGATTGTTGGACGTGTGGATGGATTGCTGTATGGATGAATGGATGTATTGATGGATTGAGGTATGGATAGACATATGCACGGATGTATGGATGTATGTATGTGTATATGTATGTATGTATGGATGGATGGAAGTATCGAAGGATGGAAGTACGAATGGATGGATTTATGTATATATGGATGGTGGATGTATGGATGTATGGATGGATGGATGTATGGATGGAAGGATGTATAGATGCATGAATGTATTGATGTATGTGTGGATGTATGGATGGATGTATGAATGGACATGTGTATGGATGCGTGGATGCGTGTATGGAAGGCCGTATGTTCGGATGCATGTATGGATGGATGTATGGATGTTTGTACGGAT
>NW_016996876.1:0-533 GCF_001483705.2 Eufriesea mexicana | reverse complement strand
TATCCTCCCCTTACCTAACCAATCGTAGCATATCCAAACGTAACCCAACACATCCTAACATGCCCCGTCCACTATTGCTGGCCACCCGAGAGACAAGCAGGACACATTAGTGGAGAGCACAACGCAGAATTCCATAGAACCGCAGGGTATAGCGGAAAAGACAGAGCGACCCACACCTAACCCAAACCAAGGGAACATAGCCAAACGTAACCTAACACAACCTATGGTAACGAAACCGCTATTGCTGCCCCCCAACCCAGAGTCAAGCAGGGCATACTAGAGGACAGCATAGCGCGGAATTTCACCGAATAGCAGTGCATAGCACAAAAGGTAAAGCTGTCCAAAGCAAACTTAGCATAACCCAGACAAACAGGGCGCAACCTGACTCAACATGACACGCCAAGACCACTATTGCTGGTCATCCGAGGGCAAGGCTGAAAATATTAGAGAACTGTGGGGCGCCGAAACCCAACTTATAACAGATTATAGCACTAAAGCCAATGCTATTCTCTCTTAACCTAACCACCCTTAAA
>NW_016996875.1:0-655 GCF_001483705.2 Eufriesea mexicana | reverse complement strand
ATGTCAATAAAATTGAATTTTCCAGGAAGATTCTATTGCATTGCAATGTCTACAGCACGCCAATAGAATCTTTCCATCATATTTACGCAAGAAAGATAGCTAACCACGATAGTAGTCGGAAATGTAAATGAAATTGAATATGACAGACACATTCTATAACATTGCAATGGCTATAGTACACCATAAGGATCCTTCCTCCTTACTTGTGCAAGGACGTTAGCTCACCACGATATTAAACGAAAATGTCAAAAAAATTGGACTTTCCAGCCCGATTCTGCAGCATTGCAATGGCTACAGCAAGCCAGAAGGAACTTTCCTCCTTACTTACACAAGGAAGTTGGCTCACCACGATATTAGTCGTAGAAGTCAATAAAATTGAAGCTAGTCAATAAAATTGAAGTTTCCAGCCCGATTCTGCAGCATTTCAAAGCCTGTAGCACGCCAATAGAATCTTTCCTTCGTATTTATGCGAGAAAGTTGACTCACCACGATATTAGCCGAAAATGTCAATGAAATAGAATTTTCCAGCAAAATTCTATTGCATTGCAGTGGCTATAGCTCGCCAATAGAGTCCTTCTTCCATGTTAATACAGAAAGCTATCTCACCAAGATATTAGTCGAAAATGTAAGTAAAATTGAATTTTCCAGCAAGATT
>NW_016996874.1:0-582 GCF_001483705.2 Eufriesea mexicana | reverse complement strand
TTCTGCATAAATAAGTAGGTTAGATACTTTTGGTTTGATATCTCCATTGCATTGCGATAGAATCAGACTGAAAAGATCAATTCTATTGACATTTCGGACCAATATAGTGGTGAGCAAGGTTTCCAGCATAAATAAGGTGGAAAGATATTGTTGGTTTGCTATAGCAATTGCATTTCAGTAGAATCTGACCGAAAGGTTAAATTCTATTGTCATTTTCGACTGATATCGTGTTGAGAATGCTTCTCTGCGTGCATAAGGAGGACAAATACTATTGGTTTGCTATAGCCAATGCGTTGCCATAGAATCAGTCTGAAAAGTTCAATTCTATTGACATTATCGACTAATTTATCGACTAATATCGTGGTGAGCATGCTTTTCCGCATAAATAAGTAGGTAAGATCCTATAGGTTTGCTGTAGAAATTGCATTGTTGTAGAATCAGAATGAAAAGTTCAATTCTTTTGACATTTTCGACTAATACCATGGTGAGCAATCTTTTCAGCATAAGTAAGGAGGAAAGATACTTTTGGTTTGCTACAGCTATTGCATTGCAATAGAATATGACTGAAAGCCTCAATTTTAT
>NW_016996873.1:0-690 GCF_001483705.2 Eufriesea mexicana | reverse complement strand
GACCAAATATGAGCTAACCCAACCTAAGTGAACGTAACATGACACAATATAACGTGCCGAGACAGCTATTACTGCTCTGCTCAGAGCCAAGCAGGACATACCAGAGCACATTAGAGAGCAGGAGCCCTTCGAAAAGCGATGTACTCTGCAATAGCCGGTGCCGGAACTCTACTAACAAAACTTTGCCTAACCCATCCCAACCGATCGTAACCTGAACCATCATAACACGCCGAGGCCCCTATTGCCGGCCTTCCCGGGGCCAATCGGAACACATTAATTGAGAGTTGAATGCAGAAATTCTTAGAATCGCAGCGTATACCGGAAAAGTCAAAACTACCCTATACTAACACAAACAAACAGAACATAGCCAAATATATTCTACCTCATACTAAAGCGCCGCGACCGATATTGCTGCACACCGCAGAGCCAAACAGGATATACTAGAGCACAGCAGAGCGCAGAAGTCCGCAGAATAGCAATGTACAACACAAAAGTTGAAGCTATCTTGACCAAGCTTAGCCTATCGCAACATAACCGATGTAACCTGACTCGACACAACGTGCAGCGACCACTATTGCTGGCCTTACCAGTGCCAAGGTGAACATGCTAGAGCACTCTAGGGCTCAGAAATCCAACTAAAATCAGCGTACAGAACAAAAGTTAAGGCTATCCTAACCAAACTGAACCTAA
>NW_016996872.1:0-818 GCF_001483705.2 Eufriesea mexicana | reverse complement strand
GTTGACAGCAACAGCGGTCTCCGTACGTTAGTTTGAGCGATGCTACGTTCAGGTATGACACGTATTGTGAGGTTAGGAAGTGGTAGTCCAGACTTTTGCGTTATACAACGCTATCCGCGGATTTCTGCGCTCTAATGTTTTCTAACATTTTCTGCTTGGTGCTGGGGAGGCAAGCAACAGTGGCCTCGGCACGTTAGGTGCGTCTGGTTACGTTTGGTTGCGTTACGCTGTATTATGTTGGGATGTGATAGCTTTAGCTTTTGTGTTATACTGCCAGTCGGTGGATTTCTACGCTCAAAATTGCTCTAGTATGGTCTGCTTGGCCCCGGGGGGCCAGCAAATGTGGTGCTGGCACTTTACTGCTGGCACTTTATTTTGAGTTATGTTACGTTCGGTTAGGTTAATTTGGGTCAGGTAATGTCTGGATATCGTTGACTTTGGAGCTATACACAGCATTGCGGAGGATTTCTGCGCTCTACTGTGCACTAGAATACTCTGCTTGGCTCCGGTGCGCCAGCAATTGTGGTGTCGGCACGTTAGCTTAAGTTATGCTACGTAAGTCCGTGTTACGTTTGGCTACTGCATGATAGGATATCTTCGAATTTTGTGCTATACATTGTTGTTCGGTGGATTTCTGGGACCTATTGGGCCCTAGTATTTTCTGCTTCGCCCTATGGATCCCAGCAGCCGTGCCGCGGAAGGTTATGATACGTTAGGCTGCATTATATTTGGTTACGTTCGCTTGGGTCAGGTTTGGAAGCTCTGACTTTTCTGCCCTACGCTAAGGACACATACATCTCTGTGCTTTACTCTCCTAT
>NW_016996871.1:0-553 GCF_001483705.2 Eufriesea mexicana | reverse complement strand
GCATATATAAGGAGGATTGACTCTAATGGTGTGCTGTAGGCATTGCAATGAAGTAGAATCTTCGTGGAAAATCCAATTTTATTGACATTTTCGACTAATATCGCGGAGAGCTAGCTTCCTTGCATAGGTAAGCAGGAATCATCTGTTCGGGGTGCTATAGCCATTGCAATGCTGCATAATCTGGCTGGATAGTTCAATTTTATTGTCATTTTCGACTAATATCGTGCTGAGCTAGCTTCCTTGCATAAGTATGGAGGAAAGATCCTTTTGGCGTGCTATATCCATTGAAATGATATGGAATGTGCCTGGCAATATCGATTTTATGGACATTTTCAACAAATATCGTGGTGAGTTATCTTTCTTGCGTAATTAAGGCGGAAAGATTCTGCTGGCAAGCTGTAACCATTGCAATGATACAGAATCTTGCAGGAAAACTCAATTATTTTGACATTTTCTTCTAATATCGTGGTGAGCCTTCTTCCTTGCACAAGTAAGGAGGGAAGATCCTTTTGGACTGCTATAGCCATTGCAATGCTGCAGAATCGGGCTGGAA
>NW_016996870.1:0-658 GCF_001483705.2 Eufriesea mexicana | reverse complement strand
CACGTTAGGAAGGGTTAGGTTACGTTTGGCTGCGTCAAGCTTGCTTAGGTTAGGATAGATTAGCCTTGACTTTTCTGATATACAGCTATACGGTGAGTTTCTGCGCTCTACTGTGCTCTAGCACGATCTGCTTTGCTCTGGGTGGGGGGCCGGAATGGTGGTCTCGGCACGCTTGTTTGAGTCCGGTTACGCTTGCCATCGCTACGTTGCGACAGGTTTGGTTAGGATAGCTTTGACTTCTGTGCTATACACTGCTGTACGGTTGATTTCTGCGATCTACTGTGATATAATAGGATCTGCTTCGCTCTGGGGATGCCAGGAATGGTGGTGTCGTCGAGATAGGTTGAGTTACGCTAAATTTGGCTAGGATACGTTGGTCTTGGGTAGGTTTTGACAGCTGTGTCTTTCGTGTTATACGATGATATTCGGTGGAATCCAGCGCTCTACCGTGCTCCAGTTTATTCTGCTCGAATCTGAGGATTCCAGTAGTAGTGGTAGCGGCACGTTATGTTCGGATATGTTACGTTCGGTTACGTTACGATTTGTTAGGTTTGGGGGGATGCCTTTAACTCTTATGCTATACACTACTATTAGGTGAATTTTTGCGTTCGACTGTGATCTATTATTACCTGCTTTGCTCTGGGAATTCCAGAAATAG
>NW_016996869.1:0-338 GCF_001483705.2 Eufriesea mexicana | reverse complement strand
GAAAGCTGTGACTTTCGTGCTATACCCTGCCATTCGGTGGATTTCTGTGATCTACTGCGCTCTACTACATTCTGCTTGTCTCCGGAGAGACCAGGAGCAGTGGTCGCGGCCCATTATTTTGTGCTATGGTACGTTTCATTAGGTTAGGTTATGACCGGTTTGGCTACGATAGCTACGGCTTTTGTGCTCTTCACTGAAGTGCGGCAGATTTCTGCGCACTACTGTGCTCAAGTAGATTCTGCTTGCATCTGTGTGGGCCAGCAGTAGTGGCCTCATCATGTTAGGTTGAGTTTGGGTACGTTTGCTTATGTTACGCTTGGTTATCTTAGGACAGAATA
>NW_016996868.1:376-629 GCF_001483705.2 Eufriesea mexicana | reverse complement strand
ACGATATTAGTCGAAAATGTCAGTAAAATTGAATGTTCCAGGAAGATTCTATAGTGTTGCAATTGTAATAGCACGGCAATAGGATCTAACCTCCTTATTTATGCAATAAAGTAGGCTCACCACGAGATTGGCCGAAAATGTCAATAAAATTTTATTTTCCAGGAGGATTGTATAGCATGCAACGCCCACAGCACGCCAATAGAGTCGTTCCTCATTTGTTATGCGAGAAAGTTAACTCACCACGATATTAGTC
>NW_016996868.1:0-294 GCF_001483705.2 Eufriesea mexicana | reverse complement strand
CTCCTTATTTATGCAAGAAAGTTAGCTCAACTCGATGTTAGTCGAAAATGTCAATAAAATTGAATTTTCCAACCAGATTCCAGGGCATTGCAATGCCCATAGCACGCCAACAGAGTACTTCCTGCTTATTTATGCAAGCAAGTTTACTCACCACAATATTAGTCGAAAGTGTCAATAATATTGAACTTTCCAGCCAGATTCTGTAGCATTGCGACGGCTATAGCACGTGACTTGAAACGTTCCTCCTTACATATGCAAGAAAGTTAGCTTACCACGATGTTAGTCGAACATGTC